>NC_047015.1:41977403-42086026 GCF_902652985.1 Pecten maximus | reverse complement strand
TCATTGAATTTGGTTCAGTGGTTTTGGAGCAGAAGTCAAAAATGTAAATTGTTTACGGATGGTGATTAGAATAGGTCACTTGAGACTTTGTCTCAGGTGACCTAAAAACTGAATGAACCCCAAAAACTTAGCGAAATGACAGGTCGAATCCATATTGTCAATTTTTCGATGTCTATATGTTCTTCACTGGGGATAGGGCCTAAGAATTGTACATGTTGTCCCCAAATCTAATTAAAATAAGTATAGATGTTCATTATCACTACTATGTTACATGAACATCTAATGACATCGAAAACTTGACAATTCGACCTGAAAATGAAATATTGAGATAATAAAGGTCATCCTGACGTGACCCCTTATGCGATGTAGTTAGATGTTCTAGCCTGGAAGACCCATTCAAAAGAATATTTTTGAAGCATGCTGTTATCGGAGGCGGCTAGGCTAAAAAAGGGGGATAATTTGGCCTTCAACGTTGTACGAATGAAATGGCGGGATGATTAGTTATAGGGGAAATAAAGCAAATTCTTTTAAATCTTCTTTTGTAGGAGTTGTACTAAATTTGGTCTGAAGCATCCATGCATGAAAGAAAATCAATTTTGTATACACGTTGAAACTGGCCCACAGAGGAAATAGGGACTTAGTTTCTAGGTAATATTTGTAAAACCAAGGAGATCCCCACCCCATAACCATATGAAGCATGAATGTTTTGGATTCAGGTTTGGTTTGGTTTGGTTTATTTTGTTTAACGTCCTATTAACAGCTAAGGTCATTTAAGGACGGCCTCCCGTGCGTGCGACATGCATGCGTGTGGTGAGTGCGTATGTGTGTTTTGGGAGGCTGCGGTATGTTCGTGTTAAGTCTCCTTGTGATAGGCCGGAACGTTCTGGCTTCAGGAGATAAACACAATCATGACGAGAAAATATGTCACATTATGACTTAATTTTTCTTCCGGCAAAATGAAAGCCCAGTCACGAATATAATTTTCTTTGTGTAAAGTAAAAGCTTAAGCGTATCGATTTTGTTTGATAATGATGGAATCGTTTTAAACCCCAGATAAGGATAGTATCATGTCACAGTATGAAAATGTTGAAAAAGCCTAAACTGATGCAATGTCTTTTGATAACAATGGTAGATGACATTGTTAATAAACTAGTAGCACTGTCTACCGATTAATTTCGGCAGTGTTAACAAAATAATAAAATACTCGATATTGAATATGTCAAGCATAACCTGAGATATACGAGATTATATATATATCCCATAATGAAAGTAAATATCGTCTATACGCATGTCAAGGACATTTCCATTTTTTTTTTATTTTTTTTTAAATTATTTTCTTTTTTTGAAGGTGATGCAAACCAAATCGCCGAATATTCTACGACAGTCCTGCAGGTAGGGCGTAAGAATTATACTCCCCCCTCTTTCCTAATTGGTAACTTAAAAAGTGACAACATTTAGTATATTATCTTTTTGTTCTTATTATTTTATTAACTCCAATGGTACTGCAAAAAGGCTTCGGATTCTTATAAGAAAGGTTATTAGAGTTCAGCGTACCTGTTCACCCGGTATTAGTAAAGTGTGACCGGGTAAGGTTTCTTGCTGGATGTCTTTGGTAACATACTGAGGTGCATTTTATATTGTAGCAGTATACAGTTGGCATCAGACACGAAGACATACAGCAGACTCCAAAACATACATTTACCACACAAAAAGGGACAGCTTACAGTATGAAATTAAAAATCGATACAAGTGCAGGCAAAGCAGACGTTCGTAACATACTGCATAATCAAACGACTCTGATCATTATAATAAGGTCTTCTAATGAACATATCTGTCATCTGCTACGTACGCAAAATCCGTACATCGTTTGGAAGATTGATGTTAGCATTAATATAGGGATATTATTTTAGGCATGCGTGTGTGGTCACTGGCACTATATGTCTGCCTAGAAATGGGAATGAAATGAATCTAGCGCCCGTTATAAAGGTTCCTAGGTAGCAGTGTACAATAAAAATGCCAAGTTTGGAAAACTATGGCACATGTTTTAGATATGTAAACATTGTCAGTTAACCCTACATATTACATCTAATAAAGTATATATATTATTTGTAATCTGTATAACATTTGCAGTTTTAATACAGCTCTGGAGGATAAATAAACTTATTTTTTCTGTGTTTTATAGAGCTGTGAATACCATGGTAACAACTTAAAAGTTGGTTTAAAATTGCAAAATATAATGCAAAATGTTTTATGCATATCATAATACAGGAGTTATTTGCTTAACAAAAAAATTGCCCATGGCCAGGCTGTCCTACTGTAGTGTGCTACCCTAGGTTGGCGTGGTTTCATGTGTTTTAAATTTGAAGATAAATTCAATTGCAAGAGTTGATAACCAAAAAACTTAGCAATTATATTTCATATAAAGTCGCAAGAACTAGCGGAAATATCAACAACTCCCGCATCCATTTACTATTGCTACAAAACACAAAGCGTAACAATTGTACCTCTGCCTCAATTGCTTCTTATTCCTGACAATTCCCTTGACATAGCCTCACTTTCGGCTTCTCCTCTACAAGGAGGTCATAGGAATCGGACAGTGTCGATCGAGCATGACAACGAAACAACCTCATAGTAAATATACCCAAATAAATGCTATATTTGAGCGAGTAACAATATCGAAATCGAGGCTACAGTGAAACATAGGGTGAAAAGAGTATGCTGAACCTGCAAAGGATTCTTGAACCCGGACTGAGCTTCATTTTCATTTCAACAATGACTTTATCAAAGGTCGAAAGTTTTATGTAGTTATACCCCCGCAACGAAGTTAGAGGGTTATACTGGAATCAGGTTGTCCGTCCGTCCGTCCGTCCGTCTGTAGACACAACGATGTACCGGCTACTCCTCCTAAACTATTGAGGAAATTTCAACGAAACTTTAGCAGAAACATCGCAGACGCAGAAGTTGTATCGACGGTACGCAACATTGAGAGGCTCGGAAAAGAACAATTTGATGAGTCTGTAGAAAAGAGGTTGATCCAAAAGTCGGAACATATCTTTGCATGTTTAAAAAGAAACAAACTGGCATTACTAAAATGCCCGCCACCTCGAGATGTTAATAAAAACAAACTACACATCAATTCTCTTAAGAAAAGTTGCTCTCTTTTCTCACAACTATATGTTTCCTGCCAGGTACGCGGATGTGATCTCGGCGAATTATTCTGTCATGAAAACCAGACTTATCCACCTGCGTTATCCCAGTATGGTACAATTCGGTCAGGCGCTAAATCATCATTGCTCACATGCCTTGAAAAGCATGGAAAATCACATGACACCTTTCAAAATGTTGATGCCAAGTTGTTCGATGGAGCTGCAATTGTGAATATCCTAAAACCTGGGGTAGCAACAACATTTCAAGAATATTCACGAAATGAGTTTTTGAAGTACATGCCAGAGCAACTTGACGATGTAGGTAGGATTGACATCGTGTGGGACAAATATCTTAATGATAGTCTGAAATCAAGTTGTAAATGTGCAAGGAACAACCTCAAGTGCACTGCATTATGCAAGTGTGATGGTGAATGTGACCATGAAAAGTAAACTTCAGCATGGCATTTTTCCATGTGATTTTTGGAAAAGTGTTAATGTTTTCCAGTCTAACTTTGATTTGATGAATTCTTTTTCAAGATTTAAATAGTGCCTAGTATATGATATTTCACTTATATAATACCTCAAATACCATATGATTTAATGTAAGCATTACAAATTTTCTGTTAATTAAACCTAAGAGTTTCACAAAAAAAGGTCAAAATCTGTAACTCATTTATGAAACTCAACATTCGGCATGTATATGTCAGTCATCTTGAATTTGGTGGCCATCTTGGATTTGGTGGCTATCTTGTTAACATGATTTTTGGATAAAGAAATAAGTTTGTTAATTTCTGTTCATTTAGTAGTCAGAAAAGTAAAAGGTATGCATAGATTTGACGACATCTTAAATTTACCAGATATATATGGCAGCCATATTGAATTTGGCAGCCATCTTGATTTTGGCGGCCATCTTGGAAAAAGTAGCTTGGCCCCATATCTGAATTTATTCAAGTCATGATGCCCTACCTATATGCAAAATGTCCTGTTTTTACTACAAAACCAACAATTCTACTGATATATGCACCATTCTGCCGGACTATTATGACAATAACCCTTATATATTGTAGATGTGCGTAATCTATATCATGATGTAATTTTGTGGTTACCATGGTAACCAGGTCACTATACTTCGTTTGTTGAGTGAGGGGGAATTTTGTCCAGTCAACTCCTCATAAACCAGAGAACTGCAAGTCAAACTACACAGGAGTGATAGGGACCATGTGTAGATTTGCATGCATGATTTTTTTCTAGAATTTTTGGTTTCCATGGTTACCAGGTTTCAATACCCATATTCTTGTGGAAAACTTTGTCAAATCAACTCGGACAACTCCTATATAGCTATTAACCGATTTCATTTGAAATACACAGGAATGTTTGGGACTCATAATGTGTACATATGCATGCAGGTTTTTTCCCCACAAATTTATGTTGTTGCCTTGGTAACCCGTTAATTAAAAAAGGTTTTTGTTGGAAAATCTTCACCAGAGGGGCGGGGGTATGAGTTGGCCCTCTGGATGACAGTTCTAGTTTTGATAGAAGTTTTATTTTAATTCATTTAGTCGTTATTGAGATTCAAAGAACCAATTAATCACAATGCAGGTATAAGAATGGAAAGGGAACATGACATAAACATAAACAAACCAAACCAAATTGTATCGCTCACCTTGATATTTCAAATGCTTTTCCCATCTACTTAGTACCATGTATTTCTGTCAACTTTTTCAAACAAATTTAGCAAAGGTTTAAAGGAAAATGTATAGCAATGTAGATTACTGACATGTAGGGCCCAATCACGTGCCTATATATTATCCCCCACAATAATCAAGAAGTTACCTGTCCGTATCGCTGGTTTAATTGGTAAAAGCTAAGGTCATTTAAGGGCGGCCTCCCGTGCGTACAACATGCATGCGTGTGGTGAGTGCGTATGTGTGTTTTGGGAGGCTGTGGTATGTTCGTGGGAAGTCTCCTTGTGATAGGCCGGAACTGTTGCCGATTTATAGTGCACCTCACTGAAGCATACTGCCAAGACACCCAGCAGGACACCCCACCCGGTCACACTTTATTGACAACGGGCCAACCAGTCGTCCCACTCCAAATATGCTGAGCGCTAAGCAGGAGTAGCAACTAACATTTTTAAAGACTCTGGTATGTCTCGGCTAGGGGACAGAACCCAAAGCCTTCCTCACAGCGGCGAACGCTCAACAAAAGGCCAAAAGTGAGGCATTGTCAAGGGAGACATTTGGAAGAAGAAAGTTGGTCAGAAAGAAGAGAAAAGATAAGATCCCAAATTTAGTCGCCTGCTGCGATCATGCAATTGGGGCAGCAGGTACGTATCGCTGAGGATAAGTTTTACATTTTGATCTCAAAAGTAATGGGAAGTCTAACTGAGAAAGATTTTGTTATGACAATAAGCAGCGATGGTGGCCGGAATTAAATAAAAAGTCAACAGAACGCTGTAGCTGGCTGTTGACGTTAACAATCGCTCTCTATTATGACGAACGTTTCCGGATTTCCATAAGTAGGCAGGCATGTTCAATTTTGAGACTGGCGTTTGAAAAAATAGTTCACACACTGAGTATTATCTTTACATGGAGTTATATATACACACGCGTTACACGGCGTCTGTAAGCACCATATGGAGTTTATATATTTTCACACATATTACAGAGTTTAATTCGGAACACATGCCACGGGGTTGATACCTAAACGCATCACACTATATCAGAATACTGCACGGAGGCATCGTTTGGTGGAATTTGAAATATCATGTCATTGTGACTGTGGCGGCGAGATAATGAGTTGTGTGATGAGACACTGGATGCTATTTATTTTTACAAGTATGGATCGCTTTCCTGGACGAGCTACTGAGGCTGGGGTAGTTATCAAGTTTTGAACGGTAATATTGTAGCTACGTAGCTATTCATAAACTACCATGTGGATATAATCGCTTGTCAAACCGTCAGTGGAAATGCCATATACTTTTGTTACTCCCTAATATCCGTGATAATTGACACCAAGCCTGATAGAGATGTAATCGACTTAAGTAGGTGATGATACACTGTATTACCTCATCACTTGCATATGGAACTACTACTTAACTGTCTAACATCAGGTCATTGCGAGTTATGATCATGGCAAGTCTTTGGAATAATATATCCAATAGAAGCGAACCATTGAATAGCCTCGACATACAGCCGTCCGGATTTAAAATAATAGGCATTTTTATGTCTATCTGTTGTAAGTATCACCATTAAGTAGATATAACATCATATTGAACTGGTGAAAAGATAGCGATGGTTCACACCCGCCTTAGATTGCATGCATTTCTGTAAAGGGTAAAGATCAACATGGTTGTGTGGCATGTTATATGAACTGTTCACTGTTAATCAACTTACGGTCAACTATATTAATTGTAGTATATCCGTTTGTGTTTTAACCCATTTACTTCATATGTCTGTGTTTAAACTAGAGATATATATTTTTGGCGAAATATATAATATTATATTAGATTACTTTATTCTATGGGTTGAAATACTTCATTGGATTTAAATGTCAACCTAAAAAAAAACGCTGTGTTCAACATATTTGAAAGTTCGTCATGAGGAAATGGGCATCAGTGTGATATAACTAACTTAATAAGAAATATATTTAAGTTAAAGATATTCTTTGGGGGATATTTAAGTACACATATCTCTACTTTAAATACATATAGTTCTTTTGAAAACATATTTTTTAATTATTGAATTAAATAGGAAAAGATGATGTTGTCACCATGTTGAAATACATAAATTGTTAGTTAGAATACAGGCGTCTGCTTATGGTAAGTATTTATAGAAAAAAATATTAGTCCCTACTCCTACTTCTATGTTGTGGCACGGAAGTAGGCTATCTACCTTAGAGCTGTTTTAAAACGGACAGACAAATTGATAGATAATTATAGTTGAAGTAAACACTATAGCTTGTATGTGCTATTGGTAGCCTCCGAAGTTTAACGTTTAAAATTGAAGTCCAAACATATATGTACGCTGGAATATAGCGCCGTTTTGGTGTAAAATATGAAAAAATGTATGGTGGGGGAAAATGTTACAATATCAATTCTTAATTTTTTTGAGGAAGCTAAGCATAAACATGTGGATAATATCATTTTAGATATTATATATATATAAAGCAAAAATTTACAATTTTGAATACATAAGAAAGGAGAATTAACAATCTGATGGATTTTGAGTAAGAACATGCTCTTTTTTATATCAAGCGAAATTTTCTGAACGCCAACAGTACAACTTCCTATTGCAGTCCATTCGTAAATATGTGCTAAAACACATCTCCAAACAGCTTAAAATGAATGGCTCAAATATATATTATTATTTATTAATAATAATTTTTAAAAGATAACGAGCATATAGGAAAATCTGTTTTGCGTTTCAATATTGTAAATTGAACTTTAATAACATATTTATACTTGGTATACTTAGTACACAGGAACCGACACCTACACGAATAACCAACTAAGGTGCAGTTTCCACTTTCAATGTGGTCGCCATGTTCCCTGATAACCACAAATATTAAATGTTCTTACAATTTTTATAATGTATTTATGCTGGTTTACACATTATACCACTTATAATCTGGAATGCAAAATGGTTTCCCCGTCCTAGAATCTGATTGACCATGTCATATTCAGCAGTCTACATCATAGTTCTGAATGTCAATTCGACCATACGTAATACCTGGAAGATGATGGTTGGTAGCGAAATCTACACAACTTGAGTTTTTGAAGCAAAGGGTTACTGGTTTCCAAATGCATGTAGTATCCTAAATAGTATAGGATACTGGCTACATAATCCAATTATTCTTTGTTCAGCAGGACTTTGTCAATAACTAACACTGTCGTCCGGAGACAACTTATCCCCCCTCGCCCCTAATGAAGTGATTTGTCGAATAATGAAATTAAAGGTAGTCGATGTATAAGGGTTATTGCTGGTAAGTTTAGTTGAAATCCCATGGCATTTATATGATAATGACTAATAGTAATAGGAAACCATTACAGAAGTCCCCCAAACGCCTCCCATATTCTCGAAGATGCAAATGCGGTCCCTATGACAGCTTATTAAATCAATACGGTTGAATTTGCAGTCCCTCAACCCCCTATAAACCATTTTTCATAGAAATCAAACAATATCTAAATTTCGACCAATCGGAAGCTGACATGTGGTTACTTTGGCAGCCAACACCATACAGTTTAATTCACAGTCCCCTATTTCCCTTTTATACAAATTTTCATAAAAAAAATTGGACAATATTAAAATTTCGACCAATCAGAAGCCTCCGTGTGATTTCTATAGCAACGAAACCCAATCATTTGAATTCGCAGTATCCCTATGAACCAACTTTCATTGAAATCGAACAATACATAAATTTGACCAATCAGCAGCCAGTAAATGGCGGCCATTATCTTAAAATGTGAAACTGAGGTTGCAAAAGTGAACAGTGTTCCTTAATGAATAGATATACAAAATTTCATCGAACTCATTTTTTTTCATTGTTTTTCTTTTTACTTTATCTCCCTTTCCATCCCAAATGTAATTGTATATTATGGTTTTAAGTTGTTTAACCATATCTTTATCATGCAGCATACCAATTAGAATTGTTAGCTGTGGTAAAGGTAATAATTTACACTTTGTATTCCCCCTATTGTAGTAAGGTTCCTCATTTTCCAATTGTCTATTGTTTTTCTCCTTCCAAGTTATTTTAAGCATTATTTTGTGATTTAGACAGAATCGAACCTCAGGTATGTTAATGATTTCATCCGTCCACGTTATATTCTCAAAATCAACTTCAATCCTAGTCCGATATCCTAGTCTTAGCCCTTTTGTTTTTTCTCTGTTAAGAATTAATCCTCAGAAAGTGCCAACTGTTTCTGTTATGTTTAGGGATTTTCGGATGTTTTGTTTTGATTCTAAAAAAAAGTGTAGTGTCATCTGCTAGTTGGAATATTTTTTGTATGGATGTTTTTGATGATTTTTTATTGTTAAGCACAATATGGTTTGCTCACTTCTAATTCATTTGGTTTGTTTTGTTTTTGTTTAACGTCGTATTAACAGCCAGGGTAATTTAAGGACCTGCCAGGTTTTGGAGGTGGAGGAAAGCCGGAGTACCCGGCGAAAAACCACCGGCCTACGGTCAGTACCTGGCAACTGCCCTACGTAGGTTTCGAACTCGCAACCCAGAGGTGGAGGGCTAGTGATAAAGTGTCGGTACACCTTATCCACTCGGCCACCGCGACCCCATTCTAATTCATTTAGCCATTATTGGCTAAATGAAATAATGTCTAATTAATTTAGCCATTATTTCAGCCACTATTACGAGTAGCAGTGCTGAGTCTGGCCAGCCTTGTTGGGTAGCTCTAAATTGTCGTAAAACTGAACAGAAGTTACATTACAGTGAACTCATAAGGATTTCGCCAGTAGCACAATGGTAATTAACCACAGACATGCCCTTATTTTTCCATCAGATTTTGTAATCGGCAATTATCGGCATAGATATAAAGCACTTATCACGCTTTGATACACGTGATGCGATGCGTGATAAAAGGCATCGGGAAGCTATAGTAACACCTGACGTGCCCACTCAAATCACGGACCCTAACGGAAGCTTATAAACCCGTTACCTACGATGAATGTGTACGTAACGTATTGCTTATAAAGCTGCACAGATACCTGTTCACCATCAACAGTTAAGTCAAAGTAAATATTTCTTTAATGATTGAAAACTTAATGTAGCTGTCGGATATACCATTATTGTGCTATGTAAACTGGAAGTGTCTACTCCGATAAAGGGGCATGTAACTCTTAAAAATTTAATATGGCTGCTTTATGTGGATATGTCTATTGTGGACTGGGAGAGATGCCATACCGATATGGCTGCAACATGCCATTCCAGTGAGGCTTATAAGATAGTGCGTAGGGATTGTACCTGCTGCCCCCTTTCCATGATCGAAGACTAGATTTGGGATAATATTTTTTCTCTTTTTTAATAATTTCTACTTAATAACTCCCTTGCAAAAGCCCCTCTTTTGGCCTTTAGTTTATTGTTCGCTCTTGTGAGAAAGGCTTTTAGGTTGTGTACTCTGACTAAGATATGCCAGATTCATTAAAAATGGTAGTTTTTATTCCTGCTTAGCGCTCAGCATTTTGGGAATGGGGCGACTGGTTTGCCCGTTGTCTACATAATGCGACCGGGTTGGGTGTCCTGCTTGGTGGCGTTGGCAGTATGTTTCAGTAAGATAGCACTTTAATTCGGCAAAAATTCCGGACATGCAGAAAGTAAACTTAACGCGAACATATCGAAGCCTCCTAAAACACACATTCCCACACAACACACGCATGCATGTCGCACACACAGGAAACCGTCCTTTAATGACCTAAGCTGTTGGTAGGACGTTAAACAATAATAAACCAAACAAAAACGAAAGATTCTGAGGAAAATATCACTTGATTATTATACAAAGACAACAAAGAATAGGTGACCAATCTACATACTCGGCATTAAAAAATATATATCGTAACAGAAAAAAAATTCTAATGGTTGGGAAGTAAAACAATGCAAATTGGAAACACTTTGTGGTCAGCCCAGTATTAAAATTAGTGTTAAGGCAGAGAAGTGGGAGATTATTAAAGCGTAACTGATGTGAAATCGCACACAGAAATGGTGTCGTAATATAAGTAGATGCAATGGGTTGCGTAATATATTGTACAGTAAGGCTCTGTTATGCAAGTGAAAAGGTGTTACTTAAGAAAATACATTATTGTAGTTCATCTCGGTAACTGTAAGATAATGTATGATACTATGACACAGCATTGTTGTCAATCAGTCCTCACGTAAACCTGCATGCATCATTTTTTAGAAGTCCAACCTCTCATAAAGACTTTGGATTGGTTTATTTTGTTTGACGTCCTATTAACAGCTAAGGTCATTTAAGGACGGCCTCCCGTGCGTGCATGTGGCTGCCCTGCAGGTAGGGCGTAAGAATTGTACCTGCTGTCCCCATTGCATGATATCGTAAGAGGCGACTAAATTTGGGATCTTATCTTTTCTCTTCTTTCTTTACAACTTTCTTCTTCCTAATGTCTCCCTTGACAATGCCTCACTTTTGGCCTTTAGTTGAGCGTTCGTCGCTGTGAGGAAGGCTTTGGATTCTGTCCCCTGGCTGAGACATACCGGAGTATTTAAAAATGGTAGTTGCTACTCCTGCTTAGCGCTCAGCATATTTGGAGTAGAACGAGTGGTTCGCTCGTTGTCAGTATAATGTGACCGGGTGGGGTGTGCTTCTGGGTGTCTTCGTCAGTATGTTTCAGTGAGGTAGCACTATAAATCGGCAAAAGTTCCGGCCTATCACAAAGTGTAAATGTCGCACGCACGGGAGGCCGTCCTTAAATGACCTTAGCTGTTAATAGGAAGTTAAACAAATGTGTGTTTTGGGAGGCTGCGGTATGTTCGTGTTAAGTCTCCTTGTGATAGGCCGGAACTTTTGCCGATTTATAGTTCTACCTCACTGAAAAAGACGTCTAAAGGATTTGCTGACTTTGGTTAAGTAATGATTGTAAATGGAGGCATGTTAACAAAGAGTGAATTACAATTACATATATTGGAACTTTAAATATTCCTACTGTGTATACAGTATACTACACATGATTTAGAAAACTGTAAACAGGTAATGCTTCGCACTCCTTTTATGATGAATACAAATTGTTATCCTAACAGGTATATTTGGTGTATCCGGTAATCTACTGATTGTCATCGTTTTTGGGAAAAGAAAGTCTGTCAGACGCCCTATCAACTTCTTTGTCTTAAATCTCGCAGTGAGTGATCTCGTCGTGGCCCTCATTGGTTACCCCATGACTGCAGCCTCCGCTTTTGCAAACAGGTAACGCCTAAATATATACCGAATCAGCAGTGTGCAGTAGGACATTAGTGATACATAATTACACAAAATGATAATATCCTACTGCACCCTGCTTAGGCATTTCTTTGTCCTGGAATATTCTCTGCAGAAGCCTTGCTATCTGCTTTACCTTCGAATACAATAAAACTAAAAATGTAATGAGCTAGAGCAATTATCTATTCTGTTTCTCCGTCATTAAGTCAGAATCTTTGCAATATAAATCTGGAAAATACCTCTATACGAAAAATACTAATTTTACTACATAATCTTGCCTCAGATTGTCAAATTGTATTTTGCTGTGTTCCCGGAAATGCCAGAATACCTGGCAATGAATAAGCAGATATCGCCGCAAAAACGGCATTATCACTCCGACAACTGATTTTAAACTTCATTTTTCCGGGTGTAATGCGTTCGTTACTAATTTCTTATAATCACAGTGGCAAAATAAATGGAATTGATATGTATATACCATTTACCGTTACACACTTATTGTATTGCATTGATCTACAACTAACATCAATAGTGTTTACAACAGCATAGCACGTCTAAAAGTTCTTTTCAAAACTTTTAGTTTATACAAAATTTTGAACTATCTAAAAGCTGCTCCTATCACAAGATTTGAGTAACCATTGCAACTTTTCATTTTAAACTAAACGTGTGTGTACCAATACATATTTACAATTTTACATGTTGTGTTTGTTTGATGTTTCGTCTTTTACTCATTTGAACTCGCCGTTTTCGGCCCTTGTGACCTAATACAGTTGATGGGCCGCTAGGCATTTTTAACAAACTGTTTCTTTGTCGTTTACTTGCAAAAATATTATTTTCTGACTTTTCTTTCAGATGGATTTTTGAAAGCACTGGTTGCAAGGTATATGCCTTCATATGTTTCACCTCTGCCGTGAGCAGCATCATGACCCACGCAGCGCTCGCCTTCTGTCGTTACATAATCGTTTGCCAGTATGGTTACCGTACGTATTTTTAGCGTGACTGCTCGTTATCATGTTTATTGATTTCTTTTGTCCTCGGTACGTTTGTTCCTTGTGCCTCCCATTTCCACACCCTGCTTCTCCTAGCTGTATCTTCGTCATATAGGAATATACCTAAATCTACCATCATATAACATCAATGCTCCGAAAACTGAAGAGGTCCTTGGGCCTTAAGCCCATAAGCCAAAGCCAACATGTGCATACCATCAAGCTGTTATCTCATGCTGATATTATTCAAGTTAGTAATCAATTCTCAATTTTGGTTGGCCTTTCGCCATTGAAGCTCACTGTCAAATCTTATTGAATTTGGTTCAGCGGTTTTGGAGAAGTCGAAAATGTAATTGTTCAAAAGGCGATCGCAATAAAAACCTTATTTGGCAGATGGCGTACGCAAATTAATAGGTGTAAACTCACCGCTCTTTGGTTACGTATATTAACAATAATAGCCGCGGACACTGACTGACGGACGCGTTTATGATATGACACTGAAATTCCACACCTAGACAGGGTAGTGAGACATCCAGTAACATTATCTTGGCCACTGCTAAGCCAGTCTGAAAGCAAACTTGATGCGCGGAGAGCAGGGATTGACAATTTTATTGGGGTTATTTTTTGCCAACGGAAAAAACCTTGGTCATAGCGGCGAACGGTCAACCAAAGCAGTGTCAAGAGAAACATTAGAAAGTTCAATATTTAGTCGCCTCTTACAAAGATTTGTCTTTAGCAACATATATCGTGCACTATGAGCGTTTCAATAGCAGCTAGTGGTCATTTCACTAAACTGTGTTTAGGTCGCGTGTTTTGAATGTATTGAATGTTTGTTTTAAGATGTTGTGGTAAATGTTAGTGATCGCCTGTCTGGTAGAGCGGAACTCGTGCCGGTGTAGCGTTGAAAATGGACCATTTTTGAAAATTAGCCCGGGGTCAGTTTTCAACGTTGAATATTTTGGGGAAATTTGGCGCGTTTTTGTCAAAATGGGATGGTTTTATTTCGGTTGGTCAAACTTTTGCGTTTCCATCATCATTGTATCAGATTTTGTCGATTCCAACATCCTGGTGTCAAAATTTGTCTAAAATGTGAATTTTTTTTCTCAGATGTAGAATGCTGGCCGGCATATTTACCGGTTTCAGCTTTCTGTGCTGAGGAAATGATGTTATATGTTTCCTTTGGAGAATGACTAGAAGATATATTTCTTGACTCTTGCATACGTGTTTTGATTTTTCATTGAACATGTCCAGTGTACATTTTTGTCAACACTTCCTCATCTATTGAAATATATTTTGCAATGTTTGGTTTAAAATACGAAGTTATTGATTTTGAAGCCATGTCTAGGTTAACGTCTACGCGGATATCTACAAGAACTAAGACATGTCGATTGACCACCCCCTTTTGTATATCAAATAAACAAGTGAATACGTTTCACCTTTGTTAAAAACCGTCATAAAAGTAAGTGTAGATACAAGGCATACCTACGTAGGCATTGTGTTTAGATCGGCTGATTGAAAAAGGAATCGATCGATAGTACCGCAGGTGGTCATGAACTTACCTGAATAATTATCAGTACTCACGTTTATACTAACAACTTACTCAATCCGAGAGACAATAGGTACAAATATTTAAAAACAAAAACAGTTCATGTTGCATACATACCAATATTGAAGATTATTTGGACAAAAGACACCTATTCTGCAAATTATAGCTGACTTTACCAGGTATATTTAAATGTTGATAAAATTTTATCTAATATTAACTCAAAATATAATTGGCTGCGGTTCTTATATGATATATTGCACAAGAGGAATTAAAACTCTATCAATTGGATTTGTAGTGGGTTTTTAGGTCACCTGAGGCAAAGTCTCAAGTGACCTATTCTAATCGCCCTTTGTCCGGCGTCGTGCGTCGTCCGTCCGTAAACAATTTACATTTTCGACTTCTTCTCCAAAACCCCTAAACCAAATTCAAGGAAATTTGGCAGGAAGCTTCTATGGCTAAAGGTCAACCAAAATCAAACACTCTTCATATATGGAAGGGTCCACAATTGTGAATTTCATGACCCAGGGGTCTCAAGTTTGCCCCTTGGGAGGGGGTAAACTTTACTATAGTTTGTATAGGGAAATCACATTTTGACTTTTATTTGTTGGATTTGTAATGGAATTCAATTTAATTTGGTTTATATTATCAGCATGGGTTGACAGATTAATGGTATGCACATGTTGGCCCTGACTGACCCCCAGGGGCTGATGGGCGGGGCTAAAAAGGGTCAAATTGACTGAAATTTCAAAAATCTTCTTCTCTACTCATCAGATATGATGGAATCAAATACTCTTCATAGATGAAAAGTCTTGCAGTGCTATACCAACATTGTGCATTTCATGACTCAGGGGTCTCACGTGTGCCCCTGGGGAGGGGGTACACTTTACTATAGTTTATATAGGGAAATCCCATTTTTGACTATAATTTGTTTGATTAGTATTGGAATTAATGCTAACTTGGTTAACATTATCAGCTTGTGAAGACAGTTTCATGGTATGCACATGTTGGATCTGACTGACCCCCAGGGGATGATGGGCGGGGCTAAAAAGGGCCAAATGTTTGTGCTAGATGCCTACACACGGACGGAATGAACGTTTCAATCAATAAATGACTGTAAGAATAATATTTACTTTTTTAGCCAACCATCATCAGATGTCCATAAACATTTCTTGTTATCGCTATTTCTCAGAAAGTACTAAAGGGATCTTTCTCAAATTTAATAAAAATGTGGGTTCCCTTGGTGCCTAGTTATGAATATTGCATTCTTAGACCAATCGAAAAACAACATGGCCGACAGGCAGCCATCTTGGATTTTGACAATTGAAGATTGTTATCGCTATTTCTCAGAAAGTGCTGAAGGGAGCTTTCTGAAATTTCATATGTAGGTTGCCTTTGGTTCCTGGTTATGCATATTGCATTTGGGACCAGTCGGAAAACAATATGGCCGACAGGCAGGCATCTAGGATTTTGACAATTGAAGTTTGTTATCGCAATTTCTCACAAAGTACTGAAGGAATCTTTCTAAAATTCCATATGAAGGTTGCCCTTGGTCCCTGGTTATGCATATTACATTTTGGGACCAGTCATAAAACAATATGGCTGAGGGGCATCCATCATGAATTTTGACAATTGAATTCTGTTATCGCTATTTCTCAGAAAATACTGAAGGGATCTTTCTGACATTTCATATGTGTGTTCCCCCTGGTCCTTAGATATGTATATTGCATTTTGGGACCAGTCCGAAAACAAAATGGCCGGCAGGCAGCCATCTAGGATTTTGACAATTGAAGTTTGTTATCGCTATTTCCCAGAAAGTATTGAAGGGATCTTTCTGAAATTTCATATGTAGGTTCCCCTCGGTCCCTCGTATTGCATTTTGGGACCAATCTGAAAACAACAGACAGTCATTATCTCTAAATCTTAAATTTCATATCTAGGTTCCCCTTGTTTGAAAAGTACTGGAGGGAGGTTTCTCAAATTACACAGATTAATAATAGGAAGGTAAATATAGAGAGAAGATCAATCTGACATGGAACCTATAAAGATCATTCAATGTAGGGCACCAAGATCCCTCTGGGATCTCTTGTTTTAAATATCTTGAACTAAACACGACTGATCATGGTTCTATCGCAGATTAGAACATGGTCCGTAACCAATCAAAACACGCGTTGCAAACGAATCGTGTTAGAATATGCGTTTTAATACCGACGAGGTAATAAAGTGATGTGTTCAATATTTGCGTTTTAATATCAGACGCCAAATCGGCCAAAAAATAACCTTATCCAAAATATCCTGATTTACGATAGATCATGGGCTTGCACGACATAAACGTCCTCGAGTACATCACATCGACATAGTCGCCAAATGTATTATGGACATTGCTATTTAGCTGGTACATGCAGCTGGGTTGAAAACTGATCACTACATTTGTACATGTATATGTAAATAGATATAGCTCTAAAGCCGACTAAATTTTGGATCTTATCTCTTCTCTTTCTGAACAACTTCCTTCCTCCTAATGTCTCCCTTGACAATGCCTCATTTTTGGCCTTCAGCTGAGCGTTCGCCCTTGTAAGGAAGGCTTTGGGTTCTGTCCCCTGGCCGAGACGCTACTCCTGCTTAGCGCTCAGCATTTTGGGAGTGGTACGACTTGATTGCCCGTTGTCAGTATAATGTGACCGTGTGGGGTGTCCTGCAGGGTGTCTTCGGCAGTATGCTTCAGTGAGGTAGCACTATAAATCGGCAAAAGTTCCGGACTATCCCAAGGAGACTTAACACGAACATACCGCAGCCTCCCAAAACACACATTCGCACTCGCCACACGCATGGACGTCGCACGCACGGGAGGCCATCCTTAAATGACCTTAGCTGTTGATAGGACGTTAAATAAATAAAAACAAACCAAGTGTCCTGCTGGGTATATTGGACGGTTTGCTTCGTTGAGGTAGCACTATAAATCAGCAAAAGTTCCGCACTACTACAAGGATACTTAACACGAACATACCGCAGCCTCATAAAACACACACATACGCACTCACTAGTCACTGCACGCATGCATATCGCACGCACGGTAGGTCGTCCTTAAGTGACCTTGCTGTTTATAGGACGTTGAACAAATCAAACTATATATCGGTTCCATAGTTCCAATGTTGTTTATGCATTGCTTTTTTGTTCTCTGAATAAACAAGCTATTACCAATGTAAAATAACGAATGAGTGGACCATTTTTAACTATTGCAGAATACTCTAAATAAATGGCATGTCAGGACACGACCGCGTAACCTCGTTCGAATATTGCTGACGTATACAATAGTAAGTCTGAGGACCAATCATATGGCTCCAAGGTCATAAAAAATGGAAGATTACCGCAAACAATATGGGAGCTTCAAGATAGTGAAAATGACGTAAAATTACGTGATTTAAGTACGAATATCCCGGATTGTTTCACCTTCCGGTGCTTGCGTCGTCAAATTTTGGTCGGAATATCGTACTGAAATCACGCAATTTTACGTCATTTTCATTATCTCGTGACTCCCGTATTAAACAACAAAGCTTGCATACAATATCAAAATTATCCATTGGAACAAAATATGTAGACGAACGGATAAGACATTTACTTTAGGACGATGAATAGGGAGCGTATGTTATTATACATCCCCCAACGAAGTTAAGGGGAGTATACTGGAATCTGCTTGTCTGTCTGTCTGTCTGTCTGTCCGTAGAAAAAAATTCCGGACAACTCCTTAAATTATAAAGGACCATGTGTTTATGTACAAGCAACTTTTTTCCTCTCAAAATTATGGTTGCTATTATAACCGGTCAAATGTAAACATAATTTCCGTAGAACAATTTTGTCCGCACAACTCCTAAACCGATGGGCCGGTTTTAATGAAACTTTACACAAATAATGTGCATGCAGCTTTTTCCTCAAAAGTATGGTTGTTATGGTAACCGTTCACAATAAACAGGTTTTCCGATAATGAGCTATAACTCATCGGTCATTTGGCCAATTTTATTCATCTTTGGTCAAATATTATAAATAAACAAAGCATATAATTTGACACGTAAGATGTTTCCATTATCACAATGACAACGCAATCCAGGCCTCTGATAGGTCAAACTTTTGAAATTGTCTGATTTTGATTAAATTTGGTATACAGGGTTATTAGGATATGCCAAACAGCACTGTATATGTTTTATTCCCATGACCACCATGCTGCTTAGGAAAGCGTGGTCCCTGATTGGTCGAAATTTAGATTTTGTATACTTTTCATCAAATGTGGTGTAGTCAGCCATTGGCTTACAGTTCCAATACCTATCCAGAAGAAGGCGCTGTAACGTTACGCCAGCTTTAGATTACATTCGTATCAAATTTTACTGCTCAAAGGCCCCCCAACTGGCCATATGATATTAACAACAGGTTGACCGGTCCCCCACTTATAAAACAAATAATGTAAAAGTAATAAATAAATGTAATGCGATAGTATGAGATAAATGTAACGTGCGAATAACCCATCAATGTTATACGATAATACCAGATAAGTGTAATGTGATAGTAACCCTATCAATGTTATACGATAGTATCAGATTAATGTAATG
This sequence comes from Pecten maximus, assembly GCF_902652985.1. Lineage (NCBI taxonomy): Eukaryota > Metazoa > Mollusca > Bivalvia > Pectinida > Pectinidae > Pecten > Pecten maximus. Next base: position 42,066,815 of record NC_047015.1, on the reverse strand, counting down.
TGAGAGTAACCCATCAATGTTAAACGATAGTATATGATAAATGTAATGTGAGAGTAACCCATCAATGTTATACGATAGTATCAGATAAATGTAACGTGAGAGTAACCCATCAATGTAATGCGATAGTATATGATAACTGTAACGTGAGAGTAACCCATCAATGTTATGCGATAGTATCAGATAAATGTAATGTGAGAGTAATCGATAAATTAAAGGTGACAGTATCAGATAAATGTAACGTGAGAGTAACCCATCAATGTAATGTGATAGTATATGATAAATGTAATGTGAGAGTAATTCATCAATGTAATGAGATAGTATATGATAAATGTAACGTGAGATAATTCATCAATGAAATGCGAAAGTTTCAGATAAATGAAATATGAGAGTAATAGATAAATTAAAGGTGACAGTATCAGATAAATGCAATGTGAGTTGTGAGAGTAAAAGATGAAAGTATTGTGAGAGTTTCAGATGAATGCGAGGCGATTGCATCAAGTGAATGTAATATTACTGTAGCAAATGTAAGTGTGATGGGTTTGTGTTATATTGTTGGTTTGCACTCAATATAAAATTATACAAAGCAATGAGAACAAACGGTAAACATTAATAAGAATGTAACTGAACGAAGCAGTTTTCTTTCATGCAGTGGGAATTACGTCGAAGGAATCGCGCTGATCGTGTGCAAGACGAGGGTCTATTGGTGCAACCAACATATAAAAAAAAACAATGAAATAAAATCTGTATTTAATTGTAGTAACATACCATCAGCACTATGGCGTATATAACTAATGCAGATGTCTGTTTATAATTTCGCACTTATAATTGCATTGGAGAAATCTCCTTTGTTTAATATATTTCAGGTAAAAAGATAACGGAGATGACAGTCTTACAGCTGATCTTTTCTATCTGGTTTTTCGCCTTGTTCTGGACATTATCTCCACTTCTGGGATGGTCATCGTACGTTTTAGAAATTGTGCCTGTGTCCTGTAGTGTGAACTGGTATGGTCGTGGAGTCGGTGACCTCACGTACACTGTAGCTGTCATAGTGGCAGTATACGCATTTCCTTTAAGTGTGATTGCATTCTCCTATGGGATGGTCCTGCGTGAGAAGCTATGTATCGCCAATCGGAGAGAAGGACCTCGCACCCGTCAATGTTACATGCCCCGATACGTACAAGACCTTGAGCAACGTGTGACGTTCGTGAGTATAGATTTATTCTTGTTACGACACTCCATTCCTCTTAGACCCTCAATGTCAAGGTATATGACCTCAGGATATGTTCACCGGGTGAATCATTCCAAGTTGTTTTTACATATAAAATCCCAACCTCGGAATTAGAGAAAACACAGACACCTGTGATATGGACAGACATCTCAACCCTTGGGATAACAGTTTTGCGTTGTGCACTCCGCAAGCTGCCTCACTTTTGGGCTTTTAGTTGAGCATTCACCCCTGCAAGTAAAGCCTTGGGTTCTGTATTCTGGCCCGGAGTTGCTAATCTCGTGACGTTCGGTATTTTGAGGGACGACTGGTTCGTTGTCAGTACATGTATATGACGGAGTAAGGTGTCCTGCTTGATGTCGTCAGTAGTATGCTTCAGTAAGTCAGCACTATCTACATCAGCCCTGCGCTTCCACATTTGTGCAGGTCATTGTCGTTGCTTTGTGAAGGGCAAGTGAGCTTATGCCGTGGTGCGGCGTCCGTCGTCCGTCCGGCCGTCCGGCGTCAACTTTTTCATTCAAACAACTTCTTCTCAATAACCAAGAAGCCCAGGGACTTGCTATTAGGCCTATAGCATGCTGGGGTGGAGGGCTACAAAGTTTGTTCAAATAGATGACCTTGACCTTCATTCAAGGTCACATGGGTCAAATAGGCTATAATCTTCAAACAACTTCTTCTCAATAACCAAGAAGCCCAGGGACTTGATATTGGGTCTGCAGCATGCTGGGGTGAAGGGCTACAAAGTTTGTTCAAATAAATGACCTTGACCTTCATTCGAGGTCACATGGGTCAAATAGGCTATAATCTTCAAACGACTTCTTCTCAATAACCAATAGGCCCAGGGACTTGATATTGGGCCTGTAGCATGCTGGGGTGAAGGGCTACAAAGTTTGTTCAAATAAATGACCTTGACCTTCATTCAAGGTCATATGAGTCAAATAGGCTATAATCTTCAAACGACTTCTTCCCAATAACCAAGAGGCCCAGGGACTTGATATTGGGCCTGTAGCATGCTGGGGTGAAGGGCTACAAAGTTTGTTCAAATAACTGACCTTGACCTTCATTCAAGGTTACATGGGTCAAATAGGCTTTAATCTTCAAACGACTTCTTCTCAATAACCAAGAGGCCCAGGGACTTGATATTGGGCCTGTAGCATGCTGGGGTGAAGGGCTACAAAGTTTGTTCAAATAAATGACCTTGACCTTCATTCAAGGTCATATGAGTCAAATAGGCTATAATCTTCAAACGACTTCTTCTCAATAACCAAGAAGCCCAGGGACTTGATATTGGGCCTGCAGCATGCTGGGGTGAAGGGCTAGAAAGTTTGTTCAAATAACTGACCTTGACCTTCATTCAAGTTTACATGGGTCAAATAGGCTTTAATCTTCAAACGACTTCCTCTCAATAACCAAGAAGCCCAGGGACTTGATATTGGGCCTGCAGCATGCCGGGTGAAGGGCTACCAAGTCTGTTCAAATGAATGACCTTGACCTTCATTCAAGGCCACAGGAGTCAAATAGGCTATAATCTTCAAACGACTTCTTCTCAATAGCCAAGAGGCCCATGGACTTGATATTGGGTCTGTGGCATGCCGGGGTAAAGGGCTACCAAATTTGTTCAAATGAATGACCTTGACCTTCATTCAAGGTCAAAGAAGTCAAAAAGGCTACAATCTTTAAACGACTTCTTCTCAATAACCAAGAGGCCGAGGGACTTGATATAAGGCCTGTAGCATGCTGGATTGAAGGGCTACAGAGTTTGTTCAAATAAATGACCCTGACCTTCATTCAAGGTCACATGGGTCAAATAGGCTATAATCTTCAAACAACTTCTTCGCAATAACCAAAAGGCCTAGGAACTTGGTATAGTGTCTGTGGCATGCTTTGGTGAAGGGCTACAAAGTTTGTTCAAATAAATGACCTTGACCTTCATTCAAGGTCACATGGGTCAGATAGGCTATAATCTTCAAACGACTTCTTCTCAATAACCAAGAGGCCCAGGGACTTGATATTGGGCCTGTAGCATTCTGGGGTGAAGGGCTACAAAGTTTGTACAAATAAATGACCTTGACCTTCATTCAAGGTCACATTGGTCAAATAGGCTTTAATCTTCAAACGACCTCTTCTCAATAACCAAGAGGCCCAGGGACTTGGTATTGGGTCTGTAGCATGCTAGGTTAAAGGGCTACAAAGTTTATTCAAATAAATTGACCTTCATTCAAGCTTAAGGTCACTAATGGTCGCATTGTTCAAATAGGATATAATCTTCAATTGACTTCTCCTTTATAACCAAAAGGCCAGGGACTTGATATTAGGCTTTAAGCATGCTGGGGTGAAGGGCTACCAATTTTGTTCAAATAAATGACATTGACCTACATTCAAGGTCACAGGGTGAAATAGGTTTAAATCTGTAAACAATAATTTTGCGTTAGCCAAGAGCCTCATAGACCTGATATTAGGCCAATAGAATGCTGGAATGAAGGACTTGAAAATTTATTAATATGAATAAACCTAGCTTACTATGATATTTGAATAAAGAGGTAATCAGCATAGTATCTGTAGAAATGACCTCAATCAACTTCAAAGTTGCTGTAGAGCAAAGTGAGCGATACGGGCCCATTGGGCCTCTTGTTTTTAGGAATATATTGTGCGATAGCGTTTTTGTTCTCATTTTCTGATATAAACGTCATCAAAGTCGACATCATCCCTGCGTGCTCGTATATGCAGGGTGCTCGTATATACAGGTACGGTCACAGTTACACATCTAGGAGCTCTCCGTACACATGTGTCGCTGCTTCAAGGACAACACTTGCGTAGTCTTGGTTTCTGGTGTTAAAAGAGGGAGGGATGCTATAATTGTGGAGGGTTTAAGTACGGAATATGTCTTATTCTTTATTAAACAAATTGTCAAAGTCATCTCTTGCTAAAACAAATTAGTTGGTGTTTGCTGCCACATATTACTTCGTTGATGCTACACAAACCTAGCATGTAAAACCTTAATTTATTTTCCAGTAATTGCAAAACCCGGTCGCCTTAGATTAAAGACGTGTATTACCACTGCACCAAATTTCCATCGATGTTTCTTAACGTAATTAAACTCCTTAAACGAAAGAAGCTACAAATGTACACCACTGACAGTGTATATACTGCAAAGCAAATGCATAAACGAACACTTAGTGTGTAGAAATATATATAATTAACAACAAACTTATGCAATCATAACGTCCTTAAAATGATCACCAAGACCGAATCAAAATATCCAATATAGAGACGGGGCACGATAGATTTTCTTCGGAATGTACGAAATAATACCTTCACTTTAAACGTCGAATTGGAGGGTTTATGAGGGTAATGATAGCATTTAGTATGTAACCTCAGGTATTGTTTTAGAATATGCAACAGTCTATTCTTGTTTTCAATCCATAATTACTCCAGAACCTTTACAATTTTCCATAGAGAAACACTTGAATTAAAGAGGACATCTTAGTAAGGGAGCTTTCCTTAAATTTTCTTTATGCTTTCCTTTGGAAAAGTTAAGTTCTTGATAATTTTGGCGTAGACGATGGGATATTGGTAATTTTCAACTCATCCGTTCTCTGTTGTAGATCAGCTTCTTGATGATGTCGGCGTTCTTCATTGCGTGGACGCCATACGCAATTATGTCCGGCATGAGTGTTGCTAGTTTCAACTTTAAGCACGCGGTTGCGGCACTTCCAACGTTATTCGCCAAAGCTTCATGTGCGTACAATCCTTTCATATATTCCTTTACCAACTCGACATTCAGGGATACCTTGAAAGAGATTATGGCCCCCTGGACAAGACGCAGAGTGGGCGTAGCAGCGGTAGCGTGGCCCCGAGTGACATATTATCAACAGCGTCGTCCCAATAGCGTTGTATACACCTTGGGCATCGATTTCCCAGATGAAAATTTATTTATGGCTAGTTCTGCCATGACAGATTCGGCACATGAACGTATAAGAAGAATACGAGCAAGTCCTAGAACTTCCAAACAAAACGTTAGAATTGAACCTCGTGATCCTGTGGCCATTCCCGCTAGGACATACAACATTGATTTCTCTGTAATCTGATAGAGCTTATTGATATAGGAGACATCATTCACAGGGTTTGGGTACTTAACCTTTTGGCGTCACAACTATCGCACCACAACAGAAATGTCAAAACATGTACAGAGATTTAATGAACAATCAACTGCTCAACACGGTTTGATTTTCAGGTTAGGGTTCAGTGTTTTAGTGAGTTCCTGCGTTGTCATTGTAATGTGACCGGATGTGTGTCCTGCTGGGTGTATTCAACTGTGTGCTTCAGTGAGGTAGAACAGATCAATTGGAAATTTGAAAACAGTACTAACCGTACATGGACAGAGTAGTTCCGTACCTTTCAACGACACCAATATTAAATTCCATAACACTTTATTATCTCCAATCAGCCGGGCAAATTCTGATTGTTTTTCTTTTTCATTTCAGTACACATTATTATGTTTCGGTAAGTATCATACCACTCTTCCATTTCCACGTGTTTAAGGGCGCCTTGGCCTACTTACAACGGCACAGTTAAGACAATTTTGGCAAACTCGTAAGTGACCATGATTTAAAATTTTGAAATTGAGAAACCTTTTCGGGGTCCTAGTGTCTTAATTCCTAAGGAATTCTGATCACACATATATCAAAGATTATGCTTTATTTGACGGGTTTGATGTACAACTTCGGCGCTCTTATAACACTATTACTGGGGAGATTTCGATCAAATTTTTTACTATTTTCGTTAGTGAACTACAGCAACTCGTATTGATAGTCGTTTGCGGAAATTAATTTTCCTACTTCGGGTGGAAGTTATACTTTCAAATAGTTTGTCTTTTGGTTATCTTTGGACATTTTAATTTTTACAATTTTAGAAAAATACAAGTTTACCGTTTACTTTCCTTTTATAGCAATAAATCATGTCCGTTGAGGTTAACATGCATTGTCTACGTGCATGTACAAATTTTGTCTCAGTTTAGATACGACTGAAATGACACAGACCGGCGGTAATGTGACTACTGCATGTGCTATCTATAGCATAGCTTGTTTCCTAGTAATGAGCATTTTTGTGCAATGACATCGCGTGTGAAGTTAAGCATCTTATTCAGAGATAATTATATTTATGAGTTCATATGATCTCTGCAATCGTCATACCTGTTCTGATGGTAAAGTTGCAGACAGCCGAATCGGTGTGGAGTGTAATATAAAGCCTCGCAAAATCCATAAGACTTCGCTAGCAAATCGTATCTAGGAAATTACGCACGTCACAAATAATGAAACCGACGAGTTAAAAATCGTTAAGCATTGCCGGATTTTAGTCTATTTAAGGATGAACATGACAAGAGACATTTATATAGTCCTGATACGTTAAAAGACAACGATATGAGGCCAGTCACCTTTTTCTAATGCGATGTAACCAACGGTCATTTTTATAGCAAAAGCACACAGATATATACATACATACTGTGTTATAGCCTAACAAGACTTGTTAGGAAGAGTGCGTTCTTTTGTCCTCCATCAAGAGAAAATCGCCAAGAATCCACGCGATTTTGCTGGAATCACCTGCTGTTGATCCTGTAATTTCTGCTTTCCGTTTATTAAACATTTATCGGAGTATGTTAATTTTGTTTGGTCTAAACGGTGATAACATAACGGATGGTCTTCTGAAAGACTGGTCTTTTCTCTTCTTTCCTCTTCCTTTTAATCGTTTGATAATAAGCGGAAACAACGTAATTATGAAAGAGAAGAAAGATCAAAGAAGAACTTCCTGACAAATTTCAGCTGTTAAGATTCGAGAAGGACCTCTTATCGGCCATTTTATTGTCCAAGTCATACTCGATATCGAACGGACATAACTAGACTTTCACAACAAGGGGTCTAAATAGTGATTTTGCTATAAAAAGTAAGTAATGGTATGCCTGTAGGTGGGAGACACCAAACTCAAACCAAGTTATAATGAAATGAACAGAATGAGTAGACTGGTATACTAGTCTGGGGTGTAATATTGTATACGTCATAGAAAGAAATGCATATGATATAGTTCATTGTACTTGTTTTTTGGGGAGCAATGGCGATTCCTTCACCTGTCCTTATTCTTTGAAAATAGCAATGCCTTCAAAGATTCCCCACTGAAATATATCTTGGCAACATCAGGATACAGGGGCTTACACTATATTGTCCCATATAAGATGACTCATTGTGAGCTTACAAGTCTGATCGCAATTATACGAGTGTGCTAATTCTGTTCCCCACCATCATCTGGCAAAACGTATCAACTTGTTTGCGGTAAGTTTCTGAAAGTTACGACAAACTAATGAACTGTTTTATTTCGCGCCGTAATTTTATTTTTATTTTATTTTATTTTTTTTCCCATGTCCGTCCCGACGCGTCACGTCCCGATTCATTTAACACTTCATTCTGTGACAGATTTTCATCAAACTTTAAAGGTCAAATATGATTATACAGTGTACTTCTGACATTGTTGTCCTTCAGGATTCCGAGGTCAAGGCCAAGGTCACTTTTGCTAGACATAGAAAATCATCAAAGCTTTCAATTTCAACACCTAGTAACAACATTCATCCATGGATTTTTTAAACTTTTTAACACAGGTTGAATATTAGTATAATTCTTGTTTCAGGATTTCAATGTTTAGGTCAAAGGTCACTGTTACTAAATATAGAAAATCATCAACTCTTTCAATTTTAACACCTAGTAACAACATTCGTTCGTAGATTTTAATCAATTTTATATTATTTTTTTTACCATTCCATTGTCTTTCTATGGTATTGATCAGATATCCATAACATAGGAAGGTAATCTCATTATACTGGTTTACTTGATATGATTAAAGGTATCAAAACTGATTATTACCTCAATTACAGTTATTATCTCAATTACAGTTGTTTTATATCCAGATACATTAGAATTGCCATTGACTCCTCCATGTATGTCGTCGTCGTCATCATCAATGATAATTAATGTAACATTACATAAGCATATAAAATATCTGTACTAATTGATTATTAGAACGCTACATTGTTCTCTGTTAACTTCCAGGATGTATATTCCGAACTTCAATTCTTTTAAGTCATATGTATTGAGTCCAATAATAAATGTATATTTTTAATTTCATCATTTCCACTTATGCGTTTTATAGAAAGATTACTGCAGTTAAATGTACAATTCTATATTGTTTGAATAATGATTTATTTCAGTAATATTGTAGTGTAACATTATCTACAAGATACAGTACCTGTATAGGTACATTTACCGAGTAACATTGTCTACAAGATACCTGTATAGGTACATTTACAGGGTAACATTGTCTATAAGATACAGTACCTGTATAGGTACATTTACAGAGTAACATTGTCTACAAGATACCTGTATACATTGTAGGTACATACCTGTATAGGTACATTTACAGAGTAACAATGTCTACAAGATACCTGTATAGGTACATTTACAGAGTAACAATGTCTACAAGATACCTGTATAGGTACATTTACAGAGTAACAGTATCTACAAGATACCTGTATAGGTACATTTACAGAGTAACATTGTCTACAAGATACCTGTATAGGTACATTTACAGGGTAACCTTGTCTGCAAGATACCTGTATAGGTACATTTTCAGAGTAACATTGTTGTTTTAAAACCCTAATCTTCATTAACCTTTTAGTGGATAACAACCAAATTTGGTGTTCAAATATTGCTTTAAAACGCTTCTACTACGTATATATTGTGTAAATACCTTAATTGATTACAACCATATTTAGTACGAAGTATCATTGGGGATGGGCAATCATTATTTATATAACTGAGGCTGGTCTGACCCCTGGGACAGAGAGGTGAGGCCCCAAAACAGTAACTTGGCTGAAAGTTTGCTTTAAGGTGCAACTCCTTTAAGCCAAAATGGATAAAAACCAAATTTGATCTAAAACAACTGGCTGCGACCAGACAAGTTATGGTAATGATACTGGTTGAGCCCTACGGATTGAGGGGTGTGTCCCTGCTGTAAGTGTTTGTCAGGTGACCGTTTAGGCCCATGGGCCTCTTGTTTCTATAACTGCATTTAATTAAAACTCCCTCATGTATCACAAGCGTAGTGTAAAATGATACCAACATATGCGTCTAAAAGATGTACCATTGTATTAATGTTCATTTTAAATGGTTACAGCTTTACGACCTTGTCTGGCTACATGTTTAATAATAATAAAAATAATAATGGACGCACGGAAATGCCTATATATCAAGATCAAATATTTTCCGACAGTGGATTAATAGAATTTTCCCCTGTCATGGAGGTGTGACAAAGAAATCTCAACTCGAGGGGGAATTCATGAACATCCAACCTGAGGATTGCCGAGGGTTGGACATTCATGAGTTTCCCCGAGGGTTGAGATTTCTTTGTCACACTCCCTAGGTAAGGAATGATTATTTTTCTCACCACTTCAAATAATCGCATATCAAATCAAGGGATGTTTGTAAACAAATGCACGTGGTCGGCGTATGGATATCCTCATATGAAGAAGTACCCATCACAACTTGTATATAGCTCCCCAGTGTTTTCTTGTCTCCCTTCTTGTGGATTGCCGTTATTTGCCCTTCCTTCCAACTGTTCGGAAACTCTCCATTTTGAAGTATTCACACAGTGGTGTTTTGATTATGTCTAATAGTTCGTTTAATACTTTTGGATGTCTGTTTAAGCATATCAGTTAATAAACATGCACATGTATCATTAAATCTCAATGGGGCTCCCAGCATCGTCGGAAACCAATAAGACTGCACTGTTGACTCAATCGACAGCGCGGTGTCTCGTACGTTTCCGACAAGGCAATCTACAATAAGGTAATTAAAATCTAGATGGTCATTCTAACTAGACTCCTGAATACTAGAATTGATCTACTATCGCTATGGTTTGTCATTATATTTCTAACATTCGTTATCTTTAATACGGCCACCATTTCTGAAAACTACTATTTGGTATTCTTCGTAATCACTACTAATTTCCTTTTGTTGACGTACTCACTTAAGCTGTTCGAAAATCTTAACACACTTTGATTGATTCTAAAAACAAAGACTAAATCATCTACGTTAAGAAGTTGGCAGTGGCATTATCAATGAATCTGATTTCAAATTCATTTACTAATAACGAAAACATTAATGAGATAAATTATCCCTTGTCAATCCGACATTTAATAGCAGTTTTCAAAGCGGGGTTACTTGCAAATGCCCCCACGACGAGAACGAACCACGTTCTGATGAGGTAGCACTGATGATAAGCCTAATGTTTGTCTCGGTAGATTTAATTTCGTTCAGGTTTAAAAAAAAAAATGAAACGAAAAGCTAAACGACGATCTCTGATTTTTTGAACTCGGATAACTTTACCTGTATTTGTAACAGATTACTTTTTTGATTGAATACAATGAATGCTTGGAATTAAATGCACGATATATTTTCTGTATTGTTGTGTTCTCTTTTTTTCTTTTTCTTTTATCTAAAGCCTTGCAATCAGGAATAACGAATCTGGATATAACGTTCGAAGTGTTTTTCACATTCCCTAGAAATTCGTTATAAACGAAGTTGACTAAGGATTTTTTAATCTCCTCGATGTATCGACTCAAGTTTATCTGTCTTTCTTATTGTCTGTACAAATCTCTGAATTTTCTTTCATGTCCTCTTTCTCATTAACTGATCTTGAACTAGCGAGGAAAGATCCAACGGTGAGGAGACATCCGGCTAAAATGGACGCCACACCAAGAATGGACAATGGATCGGTGGGCAACACGCCCCAAGTTTGATCGAGGTAGGCAGCCACGAGACAGAGAAATCCTTCCATTAAAGCCAGCAACCCTAAAACAGTTAGGATTTTACTGGCCTTGTCTTTTTGGATCGCCCGCTGAATTTTGCTTGAATCACTGTTGCGTGGATAGTCACCAGGATATTTCTGTCCACACCTGTCACACATAGTACAGTCATTGGCTTCCAAATTCCCTGTATTTTCCTCCGTCATGTTTCACTTTTCTGAAGAAATCAATCAATATCAAGATTATTACAATGTTATACATATTCTTTGTAGTTTATGCCATAAAAATCATATAGTTTGGAAAAGTAAACCCTGTTTACATGTACCAGGACTGGAAAATGCGGGGTTTAAAAAATATACCGAAAAGATTGAATTGGGAATTCCACAATGGGGAACCACGTGATGCATCGCATGTATATAAAAAGTCCGAGCAATCAAATCAAAACCATGTTCTCTCGTTGTTAGTATAATGTGACCAGGTGGGGTGTCCTGCTGTATGTCTTCGGCAGTATGCTTGGAGTCACAATTCATGATAGGACTCGTGTATCCTTTGGCGATTCCCCCGATGCTGGCTGTCACATTTTTTTCAAAAAATCGGATTTCAATTACATTTTGCGTTTTAATGTGAATCAACAAATGGTTAAAGAAATTAGTCCTCGCCACTTATCAAACACAAAATTTCAATTGTTTTTCGCGAAAAAAATGCATACATAAATATTTTCTTCAACGTGAAGATGACGGAACATCAGCATTCATTACTGAAGAAAAACGAAAAGGTCATAGTCACTTAGGAAAAAAACGGAATTGCTTTCCTCTTCATTACTAGCATAAGTTCGTTTCGTATAAAGGACGTACAGTATTTGAATTTTGTATTGACCTAAAACGCCATGTTTGAAAGCTAGGTCAACTCGGCTATGTTATGGAGTCCATGGACTACATCTGGGAGTTTCTTTCGTGATAAAAAATGTTTAAATGTTGTCTTATAGTAAAGGCCAACTCTGGTAAAAAAAATTTGCATCACTACCACGTCAGCAAATTGAGGCGCCCGGGTATATAGAGCTCCAGAGCGTCTTCGTTGCCACAGGTGTAAAATACGGAAATGTCTAATTTTCTTATTTAACTAATACCAATCAATCCAATAAGACTTGATAATGTCAAAATATATAATTCCGATAAACTGTGAGATTTACAGTAATTTCGATCGCGGTTTTTGCTGTATATGTTGCATAATTCGTGGATTGGGGCATAATTTGGTCATACCCGCCTACACAGTTGGCGAATTAGCAAAAAATGATATGTGTTTTTCCTGTCCGCTATCCTAGCAAGTTATAGCCAATTTATCATATTGTTCCATGGTCGGGTTATTTTCAGTGAAGGACAGCATTATCGCATAAAAAAAAACAAGAAAAAATACCTCAACCGTTCTTTCGATCCCGTCTTCGGCTGATATTCCCCGTCGGATTCAAATATTGGAGAGAGATTTTCCCCGTCGGAATTTTTCGTGCCATTATAATTAGCCAATTAAGGTACTTTATAGCTGTAATCCAAACAAATTGTTGATTACTAATAGTTTATTGCAGTCAGTGTTTAATGCCAAAACTCTATCCATCGTGTTTTGATCGTTTGTATAGAAATTATCGTTGCTCGGGTGTAAAATTCATCCACGCCCAGGTGTAGCACCGGCGCCCGGTCATTACGATTGAATAAGCTATTTATAAATATATAATCAAATCTTTGATCTTCAACGCGCATTAAAGAAATAGCACTTGGGGAATAAGAGGTCGCAGACGACACAATAACGTCAGTTAGTTATAATAAATCAGCCGACCAGCGGTCTCATATATGTTATAGGAGTACCTTCAAAAGCATCTCGCACACAGAGGATACTCCAATTGAATGTTGATCAGACGCTAAGCAATACTAAACCAAACCATTCAAGGTACAGAATACATGTAACCTAAGTCGACTGTTGTCATATTGCCGAACATATTGCTTTGTATTGTGAAGATGTAATATTATGATATTATGTTACTCAAATAACCGTCACTTTTACGTATTAGCTCAGAGATAACTTTGACTGAAATTCGAAAGCTAGCATAGAATTCCATTCGAAAGTATGATTCATAATTTTAATTGCAATTTTCGACTATATATTGCTATCTCGCTTATATCAAATGCTCGCGTTTCATTATTTATTACAGCTGTTGATTATTTTTAAAATGCAAAATATTTCCCCATCTGTAAAAAGCTGTGACAGGCGGTACAGCAGGTGTGCAGAAGGGGTATGGTATGGGGGTACAGCAGGGGTACGGTATAGTGGTACAGCAGGGGTATGGTATAGGGGTACAGAAGGGGTACGGTATAGTGGTACAGCAGGGGTATAGGGGTACCGCAGGGTACGGTATATGGGTACAGCAGGGGTACGGTATAGGGGTACCGCAGGGGTATAGGGGTACCGCAGGGTACGGTATAAGGGTACAACAGGGGTATGGTATAGGGGTACAGCAGGGGTACGGTATAGTGGTACAGCAGGGGTACGGTATAGGGATACAGCAGGGGTACGGTATAGAAGCACAGCAGGGGTACAGCATGGGAATGGTATAGGGTTGCAGCAGGGGTATAGGGGTACCGCAGGGTACGGTATAAGGGTACAACAGGGGTATGGTATAGGGGTACAGCAGGGGTACGGTATAGGGGTACAGAATGAGTACGGTATATGGGGGGGGGGGGGGGTACAGCAGGGGTACGGTATAGGGGTACAGCAGGGTAATGGTACAGGGTTGCAGCAGGGGTACGGTATAGGGGTACAGCAGGGGTATGGTATAGGGGTACGGTATAGGGGTACAGCAGGGGTACGGTATATGGGTACAGCAGGGGTACGGTATAGGGGTACAGCAGGGGTACAGCATGGGAATGGTATAGGGGTACAGCAGGGGTATGGTATAGGGGTACAGCAGGGGTACGGTATAGGGGTACAGCAGGGTAATGGTATAGGGTTGCAGCAGGGGTACGGTATAGGGGTACAGCAGGGGAACGGTATATTGGTACAGCATGGGAATAGTATAGGGTTGCAGCAGGGGTACGGTATAGGGGTACAGCAGGGGTACGGTATATGGGTACAGCAGGGGTACGGTATAGGGGTACAGCAGGGGTACGGTACAAGGGTACAGCAGGGTAATGGTATAGGGTTGCAGCAGGAGTACGGTATAGCGGTACAGAAGGGGTATGGTATAGGGGTACAGTAGGGGTGCGGTATAGGGGTACAGCAGGGTACGGTATAGGGGTACAGAAGGGGTAAGGTATAGGGGTACATAAGGAGTACGGTATGGGGGGGGTACAGCAGGGGTATGGTATAGGGTTGCAGCAGGGGTACGGTATAGGGGTACAGCAGGGGTACGGTATAGGGGTACCGCAGGGTACGGTATAGGGTTACAGAAGGGGTACGGTATAGGAGTACAGCAGGTGTACGGTATAGGGGTACGGTATAGGGGTACAGCAGGGGTACGGTATATGGGTGCGGTATAGGGGTACAGCAGGGGTACAGCAGGGGAATGGTATAGGGTTGCAGCAGGGGTACGGTATAGGGGTACAGCAGGGGTACGGTATAGGGGTACAGTAGGGGTACGGTATAGGGGTACAGCAGGGGTACGGTATAGGGGTACAGCAGGGGTACGGTATAGGGGTACAGCAGGGGTACAGCAGGGGAATGGTATAGGGTTGCAGCAGGGGTACGGTATATGGGTACAGCAGGTGTACGGTATAGGGGTACGGTATAGGGGTACAGCAGGTTACGGTATATGGGTACAGCAGGGGTACGGTATAGGGGTGCAGCAGGGGTACAGCATGGGAATGGTATAGGGGTACAGCAGGGGTATGGTATAGGGGTACAGCAGGGGTACGGTATAGGGGGACAGCAGGGTAATGGTATAGGGTTGCAGCAGGGGTACGGTATAGGGGTACAGCAGGGGTATGGTATAGGGGTACGGTATAGGGGTACAGCAGGGGTACGGTATATGGGTACAGCATAGGAATGGTATAGAGTTGCAGCAGGGGTACGGTATAGGGGTACAGCAGGGGTACGGTATATGGGTACAGCAGGGGTACGGTATAGGGGTACAGCATGGGTACGGTACAAGGTTACAGCAGGGTAATGGTATAGGGTTGCAGCAGGAGTACGGTATAGCGGTACAGAAGGGGTATGGTATAGGGGTACAGTAGGGGTGCGGTATAGGGGTACAGCAGGGTACGGTATAGGGGTACAGAAGGGGTAAGGTATAGGGGTACATAAGGAGTACGGTATGGGGGGGGGGGGGTACAGCAGGGGTATGGTATAGGGTTGCAGCAGGGGTACGGTATAGGGGTACAGCAGGGGTACGGTATAGGGGTACCGCAGGGTACGGTATAGGGTTACAGAAGGGGTACGGTATAGGAGTACAGCAGGTGTACGGTATAGGGGTACGGTATAGGGGTACAGCAGGGGTACGGTATATGGGTGCGGTATAGGGGTACAGCAGGGGTACAGCAGGGGAATGGTATAGGGTTGCAGCAGGGGTAAGGTATAGGGGTACAGCAGGGGTACGGTATAGGGGTACAGCAGGGGTACAGCAGGGGAATGGTATAGGGTTGCAGCAGGGGTACGGTATAGGGGTACAGCAGGTGTACGGTATAGGGGTACGGTATAGGGGTACAGCAGGGGTACGGTATATGGGTACAGCAGGGGTACGGTATAGGGGTACAGCAGGGGTACGGTATATGGGTACAGCAGGGGTACGGTATAGGGATACAGCAGGGGCACAGCAGGGGAATGGTATATGGGTACAGCAGGGGTACGGTATATGGGTACAGCAGGGGTATGGTATAGGGGTAAAGAAGGGGTACGGTATAGGGGTACAGCAGGGGTATAGGGGTACCGCAGGGTACGGTATAGTGGTACAGCAGGGGTACGGTATAGGGGTACAGCAGGGGTACGGTATATGGGTACAGCAGGGGTACGGTATAGGGATACAGCAGGGGCACAGCAGGGGAATGGTATATGGGTACAGCAGGGGTACGGTATATGGGTACAGCAGGGGTACGGTATAGGGTTGCAGCAGGGGTACGGTATAGGGGTACAGCAGGGGTACGGTATATGGGTACAGCAGGGGTACGGTATAGGGTTGCAGCAGGAGTACGGTATAGGGGTACAGAAGGGGTATGGTATAGGGGTGCGGTATAGGGGTACAGCAGGGTACGGTATAGGGGTACAGAAGGAGTACGGTATGGGGGGGTACAGCAGGGGTATGGTATAGGGTTGCAGCAGGGGTACGGTATAGGGGTACAGCAGGGGTACGGTATAGGGGTACCGCAGGGTACGGTATAGGGTTACAGAAGGGGTACGGTATAGGGGTACAGAAGGGGTACGGTATAGGGGTACCGCAGGGTACGGTATAGGGTTACAGAAGGGGTACGGTATAGGGGTACAGAAGGGGTACGGTATAGGGGTACCGCAGGGTACGGTATAGGGTTACAGAAGGGGTACGGTATAGGGGGTACAGCAGGGGTACGGTATAGGGATACAGCAGGGGTACGGTATAGGGGTACAGCAGGGGTACGGTATAGGGGTACAGCAGGGGTACGGTATAGGGGTACCGCAGGGGTACGGTATAGGGGTACAGCAGGGGTACGGTATAGGGGTACCGCAGGGTACGGTATAGGGTTACAGAAGGGGTACGGTATAGGGGTACAGAAGGGGCACGGTATAGGGGGTACAGCAGGGGTACGGTATAGGGGTACAGCAGGGTAATAGTATAGTGTTGCAGCAGGGGTACGGTATAGGGGTACAGCAGGGGTATGGTATAGGGCTACGGTATAGGGGTACAGTAGGGGTACGGTATAGGGGTACAGCAGGGGTATGGTATAGGGGTACAGTAGGGGTACAGCAGGGGTATGGTATAGAGGTACAGCAGGGTACGGTGTAGGGGTGCGGTATAGGGGTACAGTAGGGGTACGGTACAGGGGTAAAGTAGGGTACGGCATAGGGGTACAACAGGGGTACGGTATAGGGGTACAACAGGGGTACGGTACAGGGGTACAGCAGGGCGTAACAATAAGATGCGTCTTTCCCATGTATACACTCGTCCCAAGAAAAGAAAAATGTGATTTCTCGGGCCATGTTACCAAAAAAACACCCAATAACGTTACTGAATGCGTTGACGAAATTCCATGTAAGATCTGCGTGAGCGAATCAACGGGAAGACGAAGATTGGCATTAGTGAAGATTTGATAAATCGGCAATCGCGTGCTTTAAATACACTGAGATGTTTTTGAGTGGCAGATAGTGATCACCACCTATATACTCCAAAGCGAGCTAATATACTCCGGTATACTGCTGGTCAGATACTATACAAAACGTAGCCGAATATTTCAATTCGATGGTCGCTTCGTTAGTCGTTATCACGAGAATGTATACATATTTTAAGAATTGTTTAATGAGCTGAATAAAAAAAAAAGTTTCATAGTTTCATTGTCAATTTTTACATTGTTAACACCTTAGTATATTATGCATTTATGGCCCTGGATGCAGGATAATATGAAGGTTTGTTTACCCGAAGGTACCATATATGAGAGCTGACGGTATTCCGAAAAATAACCAGTAATGACGATACTCAAAAATAAACTGAAGATATGAAATGTAATTTTTATTACAAACCCCTGTGATCCTAGTCCATGTGTTTTCGTCAGTTTCTTTTAGAAACTCTTGGCGTGTACCTTCGTTGATACTTTCTTGTTATAAGCATTCTTGTTTTGCAGAATTTTATCTATTTCTGCTTCTTCTACTGCACGAACATGTTTGCGTTTCTGTTCGTCTGCCATTTGTAAACAAATGGAAGAGAGCCAGCTCCGCGAAAAAGTATATGAGGGTCGCTATGGGGGCACGTGCTCCGGGAAGATATGATGTTAAATCTCCCGGCCATGTGATCCGTTTCGGCTAATTACATGCACTGTTTTAAACATATGGTGTAATAAATATGTTTAATGACCTGCTAATTTGTCCTAGTTTTACTTCTCTTTTGCATGACAACAGTATGCCTCGCATCGTCACAATAACGACAGACTCATGAAAAAAAAATACAAATAAATTCTTGCTATTTTGTTTCCTTAGATGGTTGTTTATAAATCCTTATACACGTACATTGTAGATTTATTTCCTTGTTGTATTTCATAAAGATGCTACGTCCCCGACAAAGCTGTAATTACGATCGACGGAAATAAGAATAGACAGCTATAACCACACTCCAAAGATATAGCCATCTTGTTTCGCCCGTCGTTGTGCCCCGTGTGCCGTTTGCCCTGCGCCATGCGTAAACTTTTCCTTTCAAATCGCTACTCCTCCTTTACGCCAAAGAGGATTTCAACCAAATTTGGTCTGAAACATCATTTGGGGATGACAATCATAATTTATATAAGTGAGACTAGTTCGACAGTTGTGGACAGAAGGGCCCGCCACAAAAGGGGAAATTTGCTGATTTTTTTTTTAAACGCTACACCTCCTTAATGCCTAAATTGAATACAACCAAATTTGGTCTGTAATATCATTGGGGAGCACAATCATAATTTATACAAATGAGGATGATTCCACCCCCTGGGGGACCCAAAAGGGGAGCTTATCGCTGTTTTTTTTTTTTTTTTATTTTTATATATTTTTTGCTTTTAAAGCGCTACTCCTCCTTAGTGGCTTAATGGATTACAACAAAATTTGGTCTGCATTTATATCAATGAGGCTGGTTTAACACCTTGGGCTGGAGGGGCGCGTCCCTGCTTTAAGTCTTTGCCAGATGACCGTTAAGGTCCACGGGCTCTTGTTAATAAATAAATTGAAAATGTGATCAATTAATTGTATCCCCAAAAAAATGTCGTGCCCCGCCTCTATTTAATATTTAGTAGGTAAGTTGTTTTTACCATTATAGCTAGGTGATCATTTCTAAGACTTACAGATGTATTATAATCATCGTTAAAATTATAATCTTTTTTTTTTTTTTTTTTTTTTTGTGTTGAAAATATATATGTGTATTTCAATACCCCGGGTACCATTGTATGCATTTTATTTTATTTTTTGTATCGAACAGTAAATATACGCCACAAGCGATGGATACATTAGCATTTATATATTAAACGAATTTGTACAATAGATACATGTACCATCAGTTAATTACTCACACATAGTGTTCTATCAATACAAATTAAAGAATAAAATGCAATTATTATAATGTACTTTGCAGACAATAAAACATTTCAGGAATTTACAAACTTACCTGATAGAGTATTTTAGACTGTCTCCTGATGTATAGCTACATAGACTATGATACTGATGTGAATGAGGGGAGGGTCATCATTTACAATAAATAGACGGATAGGAAAAGACACGTGTTTAATTTAGATAACGACACGTAAACATGTTCACCAAGAATATATTTTTAATGGTGACTTGGCATTCTATTATTAGAAATGCGTCATGCAATGCGTTAAACCTGGCAACGGTATATATATATCACCAGAGAACTGGTATTATTAAATTTTAAAACATATTTTTATGTTATTATTTTCAAATTAATCTTCAATTTTGTATCAGGTTATGATTAGTACACACACGAACATGTTGAATTTATTGCATTGTGAATACATTTCCTAATTAATTGTTAATGAATTCTATGAGCGTGTCGATAACGTTTAAAGGGAGATAACTCTAACTAGACTTGGCCACGTGTCCGTAGCTACGTTGCCTGTGCTATGTCAGCTACGCCGTGTCAATGTGAACAGGCATTCGGTTTTGATGTGTTATGTATAATTACTTGTGTATAAATATGTCGGGTAACAACATGTATAACACAGTGTGCTTTACACGAAACCAGAGCAGTAAAGGTTCTAGGCCAATACTATCACACAACATAACAAAATGTTCCTCTGGGATTGGATGCAGTCACTCGTACACTTTTTCGGTAAGTGTTTTTTTTTTATTATTTTTATTTTATATCTATTTTACTTTGATATCTTTATTTCGTGTTATGATATACATTTTCATATTTTGGTATTGCATTTCCTTCGTAATTATGACCTAATTTTTGTATTACAAATCTCTGAAATGAAAGGCGAAACAATATATTACGTATTACGTACATTAAAAAAAAAAAAAAAAAAATCTATGTACAAAAAAAATAATAATAAAAGCTTTAGCCATAAAAAGCGTCCATATACGTGACTGTATTATCAGGTAAGAAAAACATCAAAAACTGACCAACATATAACGTGTATCCATTTAGGGTTCAACAGGAAAGCTAAGATTATGATTGTTGGACTGGACAACGCTGGGAAGTCAACCTTACTAAACTTGCTGAAGACAGGGCGATTGGTACAGTTCCCGCCTACAGGCCAAGCGCGTGAGTCTAGTTACGGATTAACATTTTGTTTAGTTAATGAGAGTGTGTATGGGTGATTTTTTTAATGTAGTTACATATAAATCCGGTATAAGTATGTAGTTACATATAAATCCATTATAAATTAAGTGTGTTGTACATATAAATCCAGTATAAAGTGTGTATAGTTACATATAAATCCATTATAAATTAAGTGTGTTGTACATATAAATCCAGTATAAAGTGTGTATAGTTACATATAAATCCAGTTGAGTGTGAAGTTACAATACATATAAATCCAGTATAAGTGTGTAGTTACATATAAATATATTACAGGTGTGTAGTTAAATATAAATATATTGCAGGTGTGTAGTTACATATAAATATATTACAGGTGTGTAGTTACATATAAATATATTACAGGTGTGTAGTTACATATAAATATATTGCAGGTGTGTAGTTACATATAAATATATTACAGGTGTGTAGTTACAGATAAATATATTACAGGTGTGTAGTTACATATAAATATATTGCATGTGTGTAGTTACATATAAGTATATTACAATGTGTAATTACAGGTGTGTAGTTATATATAAATATATTACAGGTGTGTAGTTACATATAAATATATTGCATGTGTGTAGTTACATATAAGTATATTACAATGTGTAATTACAGGTGTTTAGTTATATATAAATATATTACAGGTGTGTAGTTACATATAAATATATTACAGGTGTGTAGTTACTTATAAATCCAGTATTAATACGTGTGTAGTTATATATAAATATATTACAGGTGTGTAGTTACATGTAAGTATACACTTGCATATATGGATGGACATATAGTGCAGTTTATAGTAATCCAGTATAAATGTAGTCTTATATAAGTTTATTTAAGTGCGGAGTGGGTATGTTCATTAGCTGGTCAATTAGGCTTTTTCCTGGTACGTTTGTTGCAGACCTGATGAAAAATATATTCATGCTAAAAATATATCTCTACCTATTTGGATCCACAGGATACGAGGAAATGACTATTGGTGGACTAACTATACAAGCGTATGACCTCGGCGGCCACATGATAAGTAAGTACATTTTACTGCTTTTGGTACTAGGTAATTTATTGTGCGCCTTGAGGGCCGAATTTAACTGAGTTTGGACCTTCCATTTTTTGCAACCCGTCTAAGCATCTACTATTTTTTAGTCTAACATAAATCTTTGACATGCTTGGCAGCCTATGCTGCTTATAACCCATTTGGGTTCAGTTCCCTCGGCGGTTGTATTGAAATTGTTTTTTCAAAGAAATCAAACTCTGAGTTTAGGGTGTCTGAAAACTACAGTATGATGTATTGTAATGAGATGCATGTTTATTGCTAAAGTATCGTTATACATTTCGTTCTGATAGGGATAACATTGATTTTATTTGAAGTGGCTATCGAAGAAAAGTTTTTGTGAAACACCCTCAAAATTTCGTTATAAATTAATGAGCTTCAAAATATCTTAAAGCATTTTTGCCATTGTATAAATTCCAATCTAGGCAAGAAGTTTTATTTAATGATACTATTTATGGATTCGAATTAAAATATGATAATGATAAAGTCATTTTATACACATATAGTGAGGAGAGTTTGGCTTGATTACTTCCCTGCTGTAGATGGAATTGTCTTCATCATCGACTCGGCTGACCGGGAGAGACTCCAGGAGAGCAGAGCCGAGCTCACGGTAAGACACACTTACCTTAAATCTGTCCTCACAATTTTACATGTCCATAACTAACTATTGACTGTTAAAAAATATTTAAAATGAAGATATGTAAGGTATTTTTCAGTTTGAATCACAAACAGTTGACTATTTTGTGGTTTTATGAGCAAAATATTTGTTTGTCTATTCAGAGGATTCTTGAAGACCCGGAGATACCTCCGATCCCCCTTCTTATACTCGGCAACAAGACGGACAAAGAGGGAGCTATCGGGAAGGAGGAGCTTATCACGACCTTTGACCTACATCGCCATATATATAAGGTAAAACTTCTTCCCTGTGTTTGGTACAAACAGGACTTATTACAAACCCCTATGTACCCATACATTGTATAATGGTAAGATTTGCCATAGTTATCGCCCTTGTATTTGTAACCGCTGTACAACACATACTTATTTCAGGGGGGGGGGGGGGGGGGGGGGTCGTGGAATGCGTGTTTGTCCCTTTCACGTTCGCCGTCCGAATTTACATATCATAGGTTATAATATATATATGTCCATGTACTAACATACTGAATTGATTGTTATTATAGGAGGAGACATACCAGGAGACAGGGAAGGACGTTTCTCCTCGTCGGGAGTCTCAGTTATTTATGTGTAGTCTCCTAAAGAAACATGGATACGGAGAGGCCTTCCGATGGCTGGCAAAGGCGACGAATAAATAGACAAATGGTTGCAGCAGAAACGCCCATCATGACATGGTTCTTCAGAATTTTTGCAATTCTTCATTACAAATATATGATTATCTCCAACTCTCCAACTGATTCATCACTTCTTGTTGCGATAAGTGGTTTTCTGTGTGACCACGTTTACTTTTTTACATTATCAATTATTGACATGTATGCATATCGCATATACATGTGTGTGTGTGAGAGTGAGCGTGTGTGAGTGTGTGTGTGTTTGGGTGTGTGCATGCGTGTTTTATCAAAGTAATAATATCGCAGATAAAAATAGAGTGCGTTATGTATAGTGTAAGAGTGTATGGGAATGTGTGTAGAGTGTGGGTTTTATATGTACTTGGATAACTATAATGTAACGAATAAAAATGGCAATAAAAAGTGGTAATATATGGATAGGCGATCTGAAAACCTTTCTGGTCACTCCAGCTTTCCTGTGTAGGTTTTTTGGAAAGGTCATGGTGGCATTTGTCATACACATAGGTTGGCGGCCACAAAGAAAGAGATATTGCTGATTTTAAAGACAAAGATATTATTGCTGGTCACAAAAAAATCAACTGGTGTGGTGGTCCAAAGTTATTTGATTTTGTGGAATAATGAACGGTGTTGAGAGATATTGATTTTCATGTTTGTAGAAATGTCAATCACACTTAAAAATCAAACGTATTCCTGAGTCCGTTCCATGCACGTCTAGAAATATGATGTAATTTTTTTTCATATTTGAAGCGTTAATTTCATGATGTAATTTTTTTCATATTTGAAGTGTTGATTTCATTCATCATTTATAGATATCATTTGTCAGAACGAAATAGCTACCACATACAGAAACCGTGTTTCGAAAATTCCTTTTTAAATGAAAAAAATATATCAATATATATGTTAAGTATATGCAAGTGTATAGCATTTTGCATATTTTTTGCTGAATGCTATTGTTGAACAATGTCATTGTGAGATGTTCCAATTTACGAAATGTAAGGTACACACACACGTACTGTCACAGACACTTGTAAACAGATATTACATAGACATACTGTATTATAAACAAATGCCTGTGACACATTGGAACACTTAAAGTCTAGCGAGTGACCTTAGTTGCTGGATTTTTTTATTATCGTTATTTATGTATAATACTGATTTTTTTTTTAGAGTTGTGATTTCTAATCCACTTGCAGCGTCAATGCAATTTACCAATACTGTCGCGTGAACACGACTTTTCCATATATAGCAGTTGCTGCGAGCTCCTCCTCATTGAGATGACGTCAATAAGTAGGCAGTGTGGGCAATATTAATACTGTTGCTATAGAAACTGTGATATTGTTACACGATTTATGTTATACCATTGTTTAATAAAACAGGTTATCTGATCTATGTTGTATGGTTTTGTTTTGAAAACTGATTCTATACATATTAAATTACTCATATTTTAGACTACATACTTCATCTTAATACATAAAACAGTGCGGTGATCTCGACGTTTTCAACTTGTCTGTAAAATTTCATAATTGTTACATAGCATCTGAATCGCTATAAAGTCTGAGAAATGTACATTCTGCCCGAATTCAACTATTTTCCTCTTCATACATGTACGTTTATCTCAACAAACGCTCATTAAAACCATATTATCTTGCGGTTTTTCTTGAATTTCGTATTGAAACAAACACAAAAATTGTTAATCATATGGCAAAAAAGATATTTTCTAAACATAAAAAAAAGAAAAGAAAAAAAAATGATAATAAATCCTAAAAGGCGATACACTTATGTATATTGACCCGGACGCTTTCCTTGTTGACGTCACAATATGAATGACGTACAGTTATGACTCATTTAGACAAAGAGAACCTCCCACCAAGCAGCTATGCTGTATTTCTATAATGCACCCGTGTGTCGGTAACAATGCTAGTATACTTGTTATGAATGGGTAACACATCACCCCCTACCTTGAGGGTTGGGTAACACATCACCCCCTACCTTGAGGGTTGGGTAACACATCACCCCTACCTTGAGGGTTGGGTAACACATCACCCCCTACCTTGAGGGTTGGGTAACACATCACCCCCTACCTTGAGGGTTGGGTAACACATCACCCCCTACATTGAGGGTTGGGTAACACATCACCCCCTACCTTGAGGGTTGGGTAACACATCACCCCCTACCTTGAGGGTGTGACAGAATCTCCTACCCGAAAGGTGATATTTTGATAGTCTTTCGGTCCTTTTTTTTCTCGCATGAACCAATTGTCCAAATTATTATCAGCTTAATGAAAACACCAAATGTCCAAATGATGCTGAATATAGTTAAAATGAAAAGACATTTTTCGTTTCTGACCAATCAGAGCGAACCTTTGTATTCGCCTTATCGAAACTTGCCGATTTTCCAATCGAAGCGAAAAGGAATAGATGGGTTATTTTGCTGCATTTCTGAAATATTCAGACTAGTTTTGACAAAATATTCACTTGACGTTAGCTTTCCATGCACAGATTCTCCGATAACAGCAGAAAACGCTTAATAAATGGCGCCGTCAAGTAGACATGGAGTAACGTCACAAAGAGACGTCATGAATAACAATTTTATGTTACATGAACTGATTCACGCACTTTTTGAAACTATTAATTTTTCGGTGTTTTTAATGCAATAAACAGAAAATTGAATGATTTCCCGGTGATTATAACATATATTTCAATCGTATGACAGAATATATCGAATATTTTTAACCGATCTTCGCACTTCTGAAAATATCGATATTCAGTCAAACATGTACTCTTGAAATAAATGCTATATTTAACGGGAAATCATTCCATATCCTCTATTTATTTTATTTAACATTCAAGTTGTCGAAATATTCGTTCTGTTGAAATATATTAAGACTGTTTAGTGGAGCTTCAAATGACGTACACAACTTAAATTAAATCGTTTTATATAATTGTAAAGTAAGAAATGTCAAACTTAGCGATACGAGGCATACATGTACATGTTTGAATTACTGTTTATAAAACAAGACGTCGGTATTTTAATGAATTAATTGCCGCTATATAATCTATTGTGTATTAAAGTGTACCTGGAACGATTTGCTATGTTAAAGTGTACCTGGAACGATTTGCTATGTTAAAGTGTACCCGGAACGATTTGCTATGTTAAAGTGTACCCGGAACGATTTGCTATGTTAAGCTTAAACAAGAAATATCTTTAAAAAAAAGACAAACGGCATAATTGTAATGCTTTGAAATGCTAAATGACCTTATTAACGAATATGACTGGACTGTCTTGTTCTCTGTTAGTGACTCGATTGATACAGCGTGTGGCAGATTTTACGGACATTCTTTTAGAATTCATCAATAGATGCATACCTTCTAAATTAGTTACAGTTCGACCTAACGACAAGCCCTGGATGACATCTGACATTTGAAAACATTTGAGAATCCGTGATAGACTGCATACAATTGCCAGGGCAACACTTCAACCATCAGACATTAACAGATTTAAATCTCAACGAAATAAAGTAAACAATATGAAGAGAAAATGCCCGACTCCTTTTTTTACGAGAACGCTCATGAACTTATAGACGAATATGTTACTTCTGACCCTAAATCTTATTGGAAACTTGTAAAACGACTTGTGAGATCGGGTGGACACTACCATAACATTCCTTCAATGACGGACCCTTCGACTAACAGTACTTATTACAACGATGGCGATAAAACCCGCTTATTCAATGATTATTTTTGTAGTATAACCCGTGTTAATGATGTTAATATACCAGTTCCGTTAATTGAATCTAAAACTGATAAACGTTTGGTATCTCTGCGGTTAAATCATTCAGAAATTAAAGATATTTTACAGGTTTTAAGGCTTGGGAAAGCACCGGGAGGGGATGGGATCAGTCATCATGTGCTGAAGCATACTGCTAATTCGATCTGTAAACCACTAGAAATACTTTTTCAATATGTCACTCTCTTCATGTACATTATTGTATATAATATCCAGCCAAGTGGAAACTTGCTACTGTAATGCCTCTTTACAAAGTAAAGTATTCGAACGTGTAATATATAAACACGTATATAATTATTATTTGGAAAATTGCTTGTTTTATCGGTATCAGTCAGGTTTTATGTCATCTCATTCTCCTGTTTATCAACTTATTTAAATTTACCATAAAATATGCATTACCTTAGAAGAAAGAAAACATTCTTGCATTATTTTCTGTGATATATCAAAAGCTTTTGATCGTGTTTGGCACAGGGGTCTAATAGCAAACTAAGAAGCATTCGGAATTTCAGGGGAATTACTAAATTGGTTTAATGATTATCTACATCAGCGTAAACAACAAGTTTTGATTGGGAATTCTTATTCGGAACTATGTAATATTGATGCTGATGTACCACAAGGTTCTATACTCGGGCCGCTTCTCGTCTTGATATATATTAATGATATTACTGATGTACTTGATTCCGCCTCTAGATTATTTGCAGATGATACATCTTTACTTTTTTCTGCTTTTTCCTGCCACGAAATAGAAACTGTTCTCAACAAGGACCTAGACTCTTTAAATAAGTGGGCTAAACGTTGGTTAGTTTCTTTTAATCCTAAAAAAACTGACGTTCTCTTAATTTCTAATTCTATTGATATTGATGAAGATTTAGACTTGATATTTGATGGGAAAGACTTAGATTTTACAAACATGCATAGGCATTAAGGAGCTGTCTTTAATTCAAGTGGAAAATAGGGAAGTCATGTTGAGACAGTGTATATTTCAGTTATGAAAAAGATAAATGTCTTCCGTAAACTTACATACTTTTTGAAAAGAGATTCACTTTTAAAGAAATATAAATCGTTCATTTTACCAGTTTTTGAGTATGCATGTGAATTGTGGGATGGTTGCACTGCTTATGAATCTGAGAAATTAGCTCGAGTTATAACTGGACTACCTTTGTATGCAAGTAATGATTCATTATATTTTGAAACGGGATTAGAAACTCTATCAGAAAGAAGAACAAGGCGAAAATTGAGTGTTTTATATAAAATGAAAAATAATTTAACCCCCAGCTATTTATCGGCCCTTTTGCCAAACTGTGGGTGTCAACAATCGGTACAACTTAAGAAATCAAAATAATTATAATATTCCTTCTTTCAGACTTTCGTTGAGTAATTCATCTTTTCTGCCATCGAGTTAACGTCTTTGGAATTCATTAGATAATGCGATAAAAACACTATCTTTTTTAAGTACTTTCAAATCTGCTATATCCGACGGAGCAAAATCGCCTCCACCACCATATTTTAACTTTGGCGACAGAAATTTAAATATTTTACATACAAGACTCGGGCATCAGTGTAGCTCCTTGAAATATGATTTGTTCCGTGTTAAGATTGTTGACAACCCTTCATGTAACTGTGGACATTCCCGTGAGGATGTTACTATTTTTTTTCTTAGAATGTAAACTTTATAATGTAGCACGAATCACACTATTTCAAAACACTAGGTCGTTAAATATATATCCAGTTAATTTAGACTTGTTTTTATTTGGTAATGAAAATCTGTTCGTAGACATAAATAAAGAAGTTTTCAGACACGTGCATATTTTCATCAAATCCAGCAACAGGTTTTAAGTAAAAGGTATTGTTTGTATATTTAAGAAATAATTAACGATGATTCGTGTATTATTGCAGGATATACAACGAGGACGAGGATATTTTGCAAATAAATTAATAACGAAGGCCGCAGGCCTGAGTTATTAATTAAAATTGCAAAATATCCGAGTCCGAGTTGTATATCCTGCAACAATACACGAGTCAAAGTTGATTATTTCTATTCTACCATGTACTATTTAGTTCTTAGATCGACCTCTTTCTAATAGAAAAACAGCAAAGAAACCCCGAGAAAACCTTGTGATTTATTTCTTGAGTATTACATTATTTGTTGATGAAATATACAGGCAATACAGTACTACGATCAAGAGCATCTTTCATATGGCATTGATTTTGAAAATAAAAAAAAGGGATTAAAAAAAAAAAAGAAAAAAAAAGTGGGCCTCCGTAGGATTCGAACTCGCGTCGTGATTAAAATTAATGAAAGACAACCCATTTTTTTTTTATCTTAAAAATAAAATTTTAATATCCCATACATAGGGCCTCAGGGGTTGGGGCTTTCCTCACAGTTCAAACAAAGATAAAATGCATAATAAGAAAGACATAATTAAAATATCACAGAATTTTTGTCAGGCAGTATAATCACAGATATTTAACTTTCAACCCATTAGCCCACTAGGCTATGGTGACCTTTAATGAAACGGGTGAATATTAGATATATAAAATTGTTACAGCCATGACTCCCGACCGTGTATTATTGGCACGAGCGTGGGTTATGGAAAATAATACATGGTTTTAAACCAATCAAAACTGGCGTTGCATAGCATACATGGTAGAATATGATTTGTATGCCTTGTTAAATGTCATCATGTAAATATCAATATATGAACTGTATTAGAGGAAAAGGCGTTGATAAGTTGGAAAAACTCTGCTCAATTATGGGGCAATAAATATGTTTAAAAAAATCAATCAATTTAATGCTGGTGGTTATAATGTAAAACTGTTGGTGAAATAAATTAACGAACTAATTAATAAATGCGCAGTTTCAGCACGGATAACAAAATTATATCAGTTTGAATCATTTTTGGTGATAATAAGACTGCATTTGAATCAGGAATATGATTTTATTAATGTGTCATTTGAATAGATACATCCACGTATTCAGCTTGCATTCAATCTTAATTTTGTTTCGTCTTTAACTGAAATGTCTGCATTTTGCATTTACCGCTACATTGACCAATCACATACTTCATCTTGACCAGTCGCCACCTGTCGCGTCATATCCGGGAACAAAAGAAAATTATACGGCTATGCCGAAAAATGTGATTTGGGATTTTGATTTGATTTAAACATATTTTATTTGTATCAATATATACAAGAGGATTGGGCACAAGTTTTCAAACTTATATGAAGCCCTTTCCCAATTATCATGATTGTTTACAATTCTTATACAAGATGACATGACATTTGAAATATTAACAATTATATTTGGGGAGAGAGAGAGGGGGGGGGGGGGGGGGGGGGGGGGGGAGAGACTGAGAGAGAGAAACAGAGAGACAGAGAGTCAGGGAGAGAGGTATTACGATTCGAATTTATTCAAATATTCAATTGATAAATTTAGTTTAATTTTTTACTAAGCAAACAAAACAAATCCGATTTCGATAGCAGAAGATTAAACTATTCGCTGCACAAAAACACACTGCTATTTCTAATGTTCGTTATATCCTGTTCCATGGTAAGCTTTCTCCGTTCGATCCATTGCCTTCTGGAAAAAAAATATTCGTTTCTCTTGCGCTATCGGAATCGGAAGAGACTTTATAAATACATTTTCTTTTTTTTAACTGTCAATATATATATGTATGTATAATATTTCACAATATTGATTAAGAAAAGAGAAAACGGGAATTAAAATCTTCTGGAGTCTTGAATGTATTTCTGAGTGATTTGGCTTATCATAAAATTATCTTCAATGGATAAATCATTGTTTCCATATAACAACAGTTGCAGGTCTAGTGGCATGAAATTGTTTAGATTTCGGAACAATTCGATTCTCTGTTCAAAGTAATTTTGACAAATAAAGAAGTAGTGGTATGCATCCTCAATAGGATGTCCACACTGACAATGGCGATAATCAATAAGATGTGATTGAAAAAGGTCATTTTTTAGAATACTACATTTGTTTCTGAATCTCGCATGCAATATATTAGATTTTCTATTTCCAACTGAGTAATGGGTAGGTACATGTGTTTTATTTGAGATAGATTTTTTAAATACTGAATATGAGATACTATGTCTAATCTCTAGATCAAGTTGATTCCAAAGTCGAATAGTAGATGGGAAAAAAGATTTGTTTGTTAGTTGAAGTCTGAAGTTCGATAGAGAGTAATTATTTGCATCACGTAGGTTATAATGTGAGTTTTCAGATACCAAGGGAGGTAATAAAATGGATAAGTAACTAGGAGTGAGTTGGTTAGTAATTTTATAGAATAGTTGTAGTTTTCTTCTAGAACGACGATTTACAAGAGGTTCTAATCCACTTTCAGAGTATAATGAGAGCCTGCTAGCAAAGGAAGGTAATCCGGTAATTATTCTTGCAATTTCTAAATTTAATTTTTCCAAATTATCTGCATCACTGAGAGAACATCCATCCCAAACCTCGCAACAATATTCAAATAAAGGCAGAATATATGACTTGTAAATTTTATACAGAGTTTGCCTATTTAAAATATATTTGAGCTTTCTGAGAATACTTACTTGTTTAGATACATTTTTGCATATGCTTTCAATGTGTCGAGACCATTTACAGTTTACATCTAATGTTACGCCTAGGTGTTTGTGGTGATCAACAAATTCTACATCTATATTATTAAATCTAATGTCTATAACATGTTCATGTTCATTATTTGAAATTAGTAAGGCTTCCGTTTTCAGAGGGTTAAATTTCACCAACCAGGTTTCTGCCCAATTTTGAATTTTTGCTAAGTCATTATTTATTTTAATTTCAATTTCAAATGGTGATCGACCAGGACATAATAAAGAGGTATCATCAGCAAATAATTTTGAAAGACTATCGAGATTATCAGATATGTCGTTTATGTAAAGAATAAAAAGTAGTGGGCCCAATACAGATCCTTGTGGCACGCCAGCATTAGTAGTCCTAACGGAAGATTTACTGTTTCCTACAAAAACATGCTGTTTCCTGTTACTTACATAATTTTTTAACCAAATTAGAAGTTTCCCATTAATTCCATAATTCGCTAACTTTACATACAGTCCCTTATGCCACACGCGATCGAACGCTTTGGAGATATCACAGAATACTAGACAGGTTGGTTGATTTTTTTCCAAATTTTCACATAAGGTATGGTAAATTTCTATCATTTGATGGACGGTAGAATGACCAGATTGGAAACCAGATTGGTATTTATAAATAAGTGAGTTTTCAAGCAAATAGTTATTCAAATATTTAACTACTAAACGTTCAAAAACTTTACCGATAGTGCTGAGTAATGAAATAGGCCTATAATTAGAAGAAACGTGTTTATCCCCTTTTTTGAATAATGGCATAACTATTGCTAATTTCCAGTGTTCCGGGAAAATACCAGTATCAAGAGAGTATCTAAATATTAATGATAATGGGTAGGCTATAGAAAATGCTGTATTTTTTAACATATTGTGGCTAATTCCGTCGTGACCTACAGCTTTGTAAAGAGATAAAGATTTAAGTATGTCGGTAATGTCGCTGAGTTGAAAATGTATGTCTGATATCGTAGCGTCAGTCCTTAGTTCGACCTCTGGCTCGTCAATGTCTGTATCGTCAATGGTAGAAATGGAAACAAAGTAATCATTAAGTATATTGGCTTTATCGACGTCTGTCATTACAAGATTTCCGTTTGTATGTACAAGCGGTGGTAAAATAGTAGCAGTGTCAGAAGTTTTTATTAATCTCCGAATAATTTTCCAAAAATTTCGTGGATTTGAAGAAGAATAACGATCTAGAATACCATTTATATCCGCATAGAAAAGTTCTTTGGTATGTTTTTTTAAGATTGTTGACATGGTTACGTTGTTTCCGAAAATTCGTCAAATTTTTTACAGAGCGATTTGATTTAAAAACTTTTAAAAGTCTGTCTCTTTTCCTAATTTCTCGGCGAAGGTCAGAATTAAACCAGGGCTTGTCGTTAGGTCTAATTATAACAGTTTTAATAGGTATGCACTCACTGGCTATGTCCAAATATTTATCAGTAATTTTTTTTACATATTTCGTCTGGGGAGTGCGTCGTAGAGAACAAGTCAACCCAGTCCGTATCGTCTAGTTTGTTATTAAACAGTTCATAATTAGCTTCATTATAACATCTTATGATTCGTTTATACGTCCTTGTAATATTAGTCCCTACTGTTAGTTATATTGTCGTCGCTTTATGATCAGACAGGTCATCGTCAATGTCGATTACTTCAGTAAAGTTATACGTGCACGTGTCTGAGATTAAGATGGGGTCTAGTAGGGTGGAACTCGTGCGCGTAGGTTTGTCGATCGTGTTTGTCATGTTAAAAGTGTGGATAATATCGTAAACAGCGTGTGTGTTTTCTACAGTTAACATATCAACATTTATATCTCCAACTTATATAATATGAGGAGTTTCCTGAATAGCAGTGTCAACAGAGTTACGTAAATGGTTCCAAAATGCATGTGCGCTATTTGGAGGCCTATACAGAGTACACAGAAGATATTTTTTTGATGGGAATTGAATTTCTGTCCAAATTACCTCGCCCACTTGAAATTCTAAGTCATCTCTACGCCGGGTGCACAAAATACTGGATGTATACACGACTACCCCCCCTATGACCTGCAACTATTTACAACATCAAATAATTTTAAATGATAAATAAACTTTCGTGAAAACAAAAAACAGTGAGTTCTTTGATAGAAACAACCGATAGCCGCCCGGTACTGTGCTAAGTCATTACCCATGGTCATCAAATATTACATAGAAAGTTGGGAGGCAGTCGGCAACATCTATCAAAATTAGCATACATGTATAAAAAGAAAGGCAGCCAAAACACTCAGATACATTTACAAGAGACATATAGAAGTAAGTAAAGGAAAGAAGAGAAGAGAGAAGAAATAAGGGATATATAAAATACATATTGAAAATAACTCAGAAATTGGTGTGATAATTCAGTTTGACAGCAAAAAGAAAACACTTTAAAAAAAAAAAATCATTGTTTATAATCATATTTGTGTGAGAACGTATAAACTGACACAATGTACATGAATACAAATGCAGTTTTAACCAAACTTTGTGAAATTTACCTTTATGAAAAAGAGTAGTTATTAGTAACATACATCAAACTTTATGAAATATTACTTTTATCAAACTTTAGGTAAACAAACAAGTGCAAAACTGAACTTTGTAACACAGTTTAGATTTAAAAAAAAAAAAAAAAAATTGTATTTTTTTTTTTTTTTAAATTACCATATCGGTAATAGTAAACTGACAATTTATACATAGATACATTGTAGTAAAGAACAATCTTTGCTAACTTTGACATTATGCAATTTAGTGAATGTTTAGAAACAGATATATCTTACTTTTGTAAACATACATTGTTATAACCAAACTGAAGGTAAACAAAATAATAGAAAACAAAACTGAACTTTGTACACATACAGTTATATAACGGTCATCTAACTTAAGAAATTTGATGCAGAGTTGACAATATGCAAATATGACATACATGTATATACGTATATATATATATATTGGATATGAACAAGTATGAATAGCTTTTACTCAAGTAGGCAAAAGAACTTGTAATTTTCTGGTTTAAGTTTTTTTTTGTTATCATATATACATTTATATACATATAGATCTGATATAGTGAGAGATTGGCATTTTAGAAACAGTGTTAATTTGAACTCTGTAAAACAACTATGAAATGGTTTTCAGAATTGTTTACAATAATGCAATAGCAATAATAATGCAATAATGTAAACATGCAATAATATATATAGATATGACCTATTGAAAAGGACATTTTGGAAACAGTAAAATTTGATACTTGGTAAAAACAACTATGTAATAGTTATCAGAATTGTTTCCAATAATGCAATAGGATATGTAGGTATTTAGATGACATGTATTTAGATACAGTGTATGACAAAATGAAGGATAATACTTGGTAAAAACAACTATGTAATTATTATCAATTATTATCAAAAATCTAGTGAAATATGACATTGTGCAAGGAATTTGATAATAGTTGTCAAATATATTGACAATGATATTTTGTAGACAAATAGTTAATAGTTATTAAACTTCATGAAATTTGATACTTTGTTAACAAGTAGGTACATTGAAGTAATTGTCAAAACAAAGTGAAATTTAAGTAAATGATGGAAATAAACACAAACTTGTGAAGTGTGTCCTTATGTTTGATTTTTGGTATAACATAATCTGACGAGTACACAGCTGACTTCACTCAGCTGGGCGAGTGGACGGGATGTATTGATGTAAGTCTTTCTTACTTCTTATTGAAGTTTTGGATGAATCCACGGTACGTTTCAGGAAAATTCTACCATCATTTGTCCAGAAAGAATCTATTTCACCTCTCGTTTTTGCCGCGGACAGATCTTTTATGATTCCCTGGCGAAAAGTGGTCAGATCCTCAGTAATATAGATTTTTTCTGGGTTCGTTTTTAGGGCCTTTTTGGAGCGGAACACGGAATTTTTTATCTTCCAATTCCGAAAACGGCAGATAATCTGATATTTTCCGTTGTAAGGCTTACCAATGATATGTGATCTGCATATGTCATCTTCGGAAATGTCGACAGATATTTGAGAACATATAGCAGAGACATATATCTGTATATATGTCTCTGCATATAGATACTATTTTCTGATCAGTGTTATGAATCTCACCGGAAGCTAACTTGACATTATGGAATCGCAGTGAGTTACGTCTACTGTATTGCTGTTGTTCTTCGTCACTAATTTCCAGTTGTTCAACTTTTTTTTCGAGAAAGTTACATTTATTTGTGAGTTCACTGTTAGATTGTTTTAGATTTTGGAGCTGCACACTCTGATCATTTATCCTATCTGTTAATTCATTTATGTTGTGGTGAAGTGGTTTAATCAATTCCCCCATCATTTCCGTAACCACTGCAGTCATCATCACTTTAAAATGTGGAACCATAGCTTCCACCCAAACTGGGGCAATTGCTGCCGCAAAAGCAGGATTAGAGACGGTATTTTGTATCAAAGGCAGAAGTCAACAACCTTGCCTTTTCCTACATCTAATTTCAAAGATGGCGTCATCTCCGTATATTCCACATCACCCATAGAATTTCTTCTTCTGTGGGTCGGTTGGGACGGGACACTGGGACTAGGGGTACTAGCACAGGTTTTCCGTTTGTTGTCGACAACGGGAGTACCTGCAGGCTGGTTATTGTCTTCCTCCATTTTTTGCTCGTCACGTACGATATCAGAACAAAGGAATGGCGCTATTCACAATTTTCTAAACAAGGGAAAGTACCTCAAAAATCACTCATTGGCTTTCTAAAAGTTCATCCGTAATAATTTGCAGCATTAGAAGCAATATATATCAAAGTTCATCGTAATCTAGCGCCGTACAAACATGATTTGCCAAAACTTTTTACCACTGAGGTACTTACAGTGTAACTGCCACGATCGCCATTTGGGATGAAACTAAAAATGCTGAAAGTCCGACTTTCATAGCGACTTTAGTTTTAGATTAATTGCGATTTTTCTCGAAAACACACCTGAAGCCTAAAGCCGTTGACCTCGTTTCGGTGACTTCTGACCTGTGACGTCAGAGGTTTAACGGGATCAGGAAATATATAGAAACAAACGTGGACACGTACCTGCAATTAATGCGAATTAGACAACAATAATGTAAGTGCTGAATAAACTTTTTGAGTTATATTTGTGAATTAGTAAATAACAAGTGCTACCGAAACCAGGAACATATAATTTTCTATTATAACGGGCCATTTATAACATCAAAGACATATATATGTCTCTGATAAATTGTAGCATCTCACTAATTTTCTCTCATAACGAGCCATATACATGTACATGTACAACGTGTATCATCTTACTTATTTTCTAATATAACAGGTCGTATATAACATGTAAAATTTGAATAATTTTCCATTTTAACGGGTCCTTGTAACATGTATGACATTTGAATTAACGGGCCGTTTGTAACGACTTACATCATATAGCCTTTAGTATGAGGGCATGACCGGTTTGTTACATACCAATATTGATTTCGGTTATACTACTTCTAGTAATAGAAGTTTAAAATGCAATTCATACACGATGTGAAGTAAATGCTGAAAATTTTGAATTTTTATCAGCCAAAACAGCAATGGATACGTTGCAAAATACTTGAAGATACCGTTATTTGTGATTTTCGGATAATTGTCCGAAATAGATAAAACTTGTCCATGAAAGATTAGTAGCTCCCAGACAAGATTTATAGAGTAAATTTTAAACATCGTGGGTATATGAATGAGGCAACTTAGGTTAATTATTCTATAGACAAACATTTGAGATACGATTTTTTTTCGATTGTAAGGAAAACGAAACTCACTGCATTCCAAAAATGATGTGTTTTATTTCAACAACTTGAAAATGTATTCCCTATAGTATAAACGCAATTCTTAATAAAATTCAAGCTCAATTTACGTACAACCTGTAAAAGCATACCTAGATATGTTTCATATACAGAAACCAAACGCGTGAACTCACAAGCAATTATCGGCGTGTGCCGATTAGAACACCAGAAATCACAGACACCTGTGGCGCAGAGACAGGTGTGACGAGCTTGTGGACCGTAATTTCACACCTGGTATTTGTTTAGCGGTATACTAACCCACTCAAACTTGAGAATTCATAGTTCTCCGAACATGTTTATACATCTTTTGTAGTCCTGTTTTAAGTGAAGATATGACTTGCGACATCCGAATGGAAAGTAAAACCACAAGGATCTCGATGACTTCACGATAATGACACAATTACAAAAAAAAAAAAAAATAATAATAATAATAATAACAAAAAATAAATAAATAAAATTTGAAAAAAATCATACACGAAAATCATTGCGAGTTAATAAGTTTTAGTATTAATTATGATTAGTCACGATGAACTAAATTGTATGGTTTTTTTTATCATAAAAAACGGAGCTAAAATGATGGTTTTAATAAGTACCTATGCTATGTACCTGTACATAAAGTATCAATTATATTATAATTGTTGCGAATCACTTTTATATAATTTCACTGACAACGATCGTATATAAATTATATCTTTCTCGGTGTGCAATACAGACGCAAATTAATTATGAAGTTGGTCCTTCTAATCATGTAAAATGGAATCCCGTGAAAAAGGAGGAATTTACATCAGCACTTAATTCAGACCCTGATAATAAATTGCGAGATATCGATAGTAAATTAAATGAAATGTTAACACTTCCCAATGTTAATAAGGTTGATACTAATAAGGTTGTTGATGATATATGTAATGTACTGACAACTACTGCCTCGAATATATTTGGGGTGATTTCTAATACACGATGTAAAGTTAAAACTAAGCAAGGGAGTAAACCGTGGTTTAACAAAGATTTTAAAGTAGCCCGTGATGCATTTAACAAGATAAAAAACGAATACAAAACCGATAAGTCACAAGAAAATAAAACACAGTTAAAGGTAAAAGGTAGGGAATTACGTAAACTAATTAATGTAAATTTTAGGAATTACCAGGATAAATGTGCCAAAGAACTAAGGACACTTTCCAAGAGTAACCCTAAAATGTTTTGGAAAATACTTAACAAATTTAGTACATCAAAAAAGAAGAGTCCATACGTACCTTTAGATTTGTTTTATAAATACTTCAAGAAAATAAATAGTGACAGAGATGATGATGATGATGATGATGATGATGATGCATTAAATGTTAATATTTCGGAAGATAAAATATTGAAGGCTGTCAAACAATTAAAAAACAACAAAGCCCCTGGTGTTGGTAGAATTTTAAATGAATACTTAAAAAACTCTCCACCTATACTGATAAGTATATATTGTAAACTTTTTAATGTAATATTAAACACTGGAAAAATACCGGAAAGCTAGACAATTGGTGTCATCAGGCCTATGTATAAAAAGAAGGGAAATGAAAACGATCCAGATAATTATAGAGCAATAACACTTATCAGTTGTCTTGGAAAACTGTTTACCTCGATAATAAATACTAGATTAAATGCATTCTCGAACCGAACAAATCTAATATTAAAAAATCAAGCAGGGTTCCGACAAAAACACTCCACAGTCGATAACATATTCATAATGCATGCGTTGATATCTATTTATCTGGCTAGTAATAAAACATTATACTGCACTTTTGTTGATTTTCGTAAAGCATTCGATACCTTCTGGCGTGCAGGACTATGGGATAAACTTAGAAAGAGTAACATAAAAGGGAAATGCTTTAGAGTAATTCATAATATGTATGATAATATAAAATCTTGCGTGCAATATAACTCACAAACTTCTGATTGCTTTCCGTGTTTAGTTGGTGTACGCCAAGGGGAAAAGCTCTCTCCATTTCTTTTTTCAATATTTTAAAATGATTTAGAAGAATATATGGGGTCTGAAGGAGTTAGCTCCCTTGACATTATGTCTACGAAATTGTCCGAAACTCTACATTTTTATGAAAATATTGATATTATTATACGCAGACGATACCGTATTTTTTTCTGAAACGCCAAGATATGCAAAATGCACTGGGTATTTTTCAACAGTATTGCGATACATGGAAACTACAAGTCAACATTAACAAAACAAAAGTGATGATTTTTAGTAAGAGAAAAAATAGACAAGTTTCTCATTTTGTGTTAAACGGGCAAGTACTAGAAACTACAGATACGTTTACTTATCTTGGTGTCAATTTCAAGTATAATGGAAGTTTTTCCTCTGCTATAAAGAGATTGGGTGATCAAGCACAGAAGTCTATATACTCCATATATAAAAAGGTACGTAATCATGCTATACCTATAGATTTACAGTTAAAATTATTTGATTCATTAGTCCAGCCAATATTGTTATCCGGCTCAGAAGTATGGGGTTTCGAAAATTGTAGTCAAATGGAACAAATTCACCTTAGATTTTGCAAACGCATATTAAAAGTTAGAAGCAGTACTCCAAATTATATGGTATATGGCGAAGTTGATATTAAACTGAGAATGCTATCATTTTGGAACAAAATTATACAAAATGAAAACAAATTGAGTAGCATATTGTATAAACTAATCTCAAAATTGCATGCTGAAGGATCCTATAGCTTTAAATGGATAACTTATATTAAAAATATTTTTGATGAAGCTGGTTACTCGAACATTTTCACGTGATGGCCTAACTAGAAGGTGGTGGTAAGATCGGTGTGAGGTTTTCATTCATTAATTATATTCTGATGAACTTTTTTGCTTAAATTTCTGGATATATCCTTGTGTCGATACATACTGTGGACATTTGTGCGGTGTAAAAAGTTATTTGGTAGCGGATAGTGCACTTAATAACTGATTTCAACTATGACCGATACAGGTGAGAATACAGGTGTTAAGAGTGTTCATGGTCAGACAAGTGTTACATACACTCAGGAGACAGAAACGCCTTATATTACCAGGGAACAAGCCTATAGTCATACTACTCCTTTAATTGATTTGGGAGGAAAACGTGGCATTGATCAAATTTCCCCTGAAAACTCTGACCAAACTGACCCGAAGCGTATGTTGCAATATGATTCGCCTGATCAAGCTAACCAGTCTGCTGGAATGCAAGTTCACGATTCTCGCGAGTATAACAGTGCGTGCGTTGAGACCGACATATCTATGTCAGACCCACGTTTTATTAAGTCATTGGTGCAGGCTCTTGCAAATCCGGTCGCGGAAGCTATTGCCAAAATATTGGACAATGTTTTCCAGGAAAAGATATCTAAACTTGCGAACGAAAAAATGTGTCAACTGTTTGAAAATAAAGAAAATCTAAAGTCACTTGTGTCTGACTCCGTTGAAATTAACATTAAAAAACATATTGACCAAAATACTTCAAAATTACAAAAAACTATCGAAACTAAAGAAACTGAGATCACTGCTCTCAAACAGAGAATCCAATATTTGGAAAATTTACGCCAACAGCATGATGACATGCTAGACGAGCATGAACAATATTCGAGACGGACGTGTCTAAAGTTCATCAATGTACCGGTAGGTGACGCTGAAGACTTTAACTCCTTGAGAGCTGTCCTTGACATATGTAACCAAAAACTCAAAATTAACATAAAGGAAGCCCATATCTCCCGCTGTCATGTTCTTGGCTCTGTGAGGGATGGTAAAACTACTATAATTGCCCGCTTTGTCAGGTATTATGACAGACAGAATGTGTTTGAAGCTAAGACGCGGTTAAAAGGAAACAGTTCTGGCACCATGATTATTGAAGCCCTAACCAAACGTAGACAGTCGATAGTAAATGAATTAAACAAACTTCGTCATGGAAAACAGATTTTTTCTTTTTGGACCAGGGATGGGAGGATTTTCGCTCAAAAGAGTCAAGGGGACCGCAAAGTGGAGGTCCATCGTCAGAACGATATTTCGTCTCTTGTACCTGGCTATAACGACCGCCAGCGGCCGCAAAATATAGGTTTCAGGGGCTGAATTATATCTGCCACTGTTTTGTTGCAATCGAAAACATTTAACAAGTCAACATGTACAAAACATTTATGTATTGTATAATTAAAATCTTATTCACAAATTTCGAATTCTGCAAATTTTTCCTGCTTAAAGTTACGTAATTGAAACTTTATATATATATATATATATATATAATGTACACATGAACAAACGACTTATAAGATATTATCGGTATTCAAAATTACACTTATTTATCGAATTAAACATTTATGGTACAGTAAACAATAAATTTAACAATGACTTATAAAGTCCTTATCAGTTGCCCTCCACGTCAATTCCATTGGCTGAATTCTGTGTTCATCCGTTAATTGACCACATTGACCTATGAACTGTCCAAACTGTGGTGGTCAGGAGACGGGCGTGGGTACGGAGTCAGCCAATGGCAATGTCTCGTCATGGGGTTTTAGTACAAAGACTTTTAGCAGGAAAAATTGATTTCGTATTAAAATATGTCATAAGTAGTTTATATATGCATCCTTTCGACAATAGATTATGCTCGATGAGTATTGTTCATAAATTGCGCCCTATCAAATACAATCGTCTTTTATTTTTGTCACACGCCAAAATGATCGTACAAAATGTATTATTGTACTATGAAGCGTACAGTATATGCAATGTCAATAAATGTGTGAGTTTATTCAAATTTACAGATTGTGAAGTAGCTGAAATTTAATTACTTCGGAAACTCAAATTATAACTGCTTTGTCATGATTTTCAGTCAAACTTATAATTATTATATATATTCTCTTCTTCGTTCATGCACACCTTGCTAACATATATTTGGCGTTTAGAACGTTTACTTACATATACAAAACTGACCTCAACAGGGGAGGTAATCAAATATATGTCACAAAGTGTATAATATAGATGTGATTACCAAAGAATTAAGAAAAGTAAACACAGATGGTACTTTTTCGTTGTACAGTGTATTGTACAGTATACATGT
Source organism: Pecten maximus (assembly GCF_902652985.1). Taxonomy (NCBI): domain Eukaryota; kingdom Metazoa; phylum Mollusca; class Bivalvia; order Pectinida; family Pectinidae; genus Pecten; species Pecten maximus. The sequence goes on along the minus strand of NC_047015.1, from coordinate 42,024,625 downwards.
TTATCTATTTGTTTTCCTTCGTTCTTATTTTTTTTCCCAAAGCTAATATAAACTTGTGCTTTGTATGATTAATATATATGTATATATAAGTTTTATCAAATAGCAAGTGTTGAAAACACAGATTCCGCTATTAGTGACTGTCATATTAAACACTTTTCTGATACGTAAAACAAAGATACACGTATTATTGTACTATGACGTGTACATTAAATAAAATGTCAGTATATATGTGATTTTCCAGGAAAGAAAATTAAAATTTTGATATTTTGAAGTAACTGGGTTTGAACGACGTCGCAAATAAAAGTAGTAGCTGCTTTGTCATGATATGGAGCCCAGCATATATATTTACTCTTCTTCGATCATGCACACCTTGCTCAACATAAAATTTGGCGTTTAGAACCCTTTACTATTTACTAAACTAACCTCGACAGGGGAGGTAACCTGATATCCAAAGTGTGTAATAGATGCGATTACCAAAGAATTTTTAACAAGTAAATATAAATGGTACTATTTCGTTGTACAGTATATTGTAATATGTTGCCAGTGTATCATTTACGTTGACTGCAAATGTTTATTAAATTGTTTCACTTTGTTTCTATTTTTTTCCAAAATTAAAGCAAACAAATGTTAAATAACTTGTGTTTTGTAAAGTTCATATAACATTTTAGAGTTTTTTAACAATTAGCAAAGTAATGAAACTACTAATTCCGATATTGGTGTATATGTCATAGTTATCACTTTTCTGGTACGTAAATAAATGATAAATGCATGACTTGATGAAACTAACTTAATTTCGAGATTTACTTGTTTCTATGGCAGTTCCTTTGGTTGGATTCTGGTATACGTCCGCCGAATGGTCACTTTGACCTATGAACTGTCCGATACTAGTGGTCAGGTGACGGACGTGTGTACGGAATTTGGCCATTGGCACTGTCTCAGGATGGGGATTCAAGTTGCTCAGTAATTGAATATCTATTATCTATTAAAGATACCAACATTACAACATATCAACTGTAATGACAGATTTAGATGCTTCTCTCATAGCTGTATATGTATGTGTGATTAGTAATTACATAATTGTTTTATATTATTATTCATCATATAATTGTTTTATATACATATAAATACTTGGAATAAGAGTCTACGTAAATATCAATTAAATGACTGTATCGTATAAGTATCAATTTAATATCTGGTATCATATATACATATCAATCAATTATATTATATACGTGTACATATTTCTGGTATTATATATACATACATGGTATCGTATTATTTTCTATAGTAGTAATAGTACATATCGATGAGCGTAAATGTTACATGCAGTTATATTTAATAGTACATATGATTCATATAGTGTTAGTTTAATGTTATATATATATATCTTGCCACATAAGTCACAAATGAATTTTGTCAATTTAATCTTTGTCTTGTTAATAAGATCCTTTAATATGAGGGATTTGAATTATCACCGAATCCTGATATGCGATTACTTTCACCAAAACTCAAATGTTTATTAATCGAACCATGTTGCCCTACGTGACTGCGAACTTACGTCTTACATTTTTTACTGCATGTTATCTGTCTAAATTTTATGTACTTATTGTGGCTTTTTTTCAAATGTACTCAATACATACACTCAGACATAAAATCTATTGCTGGATTGCACAGTGCCCTTCTTTGATACCGATTCGCTGTTCTGAACCATTTTCTTTCTATGTGTATGATAATGGGTAATTCGTACATGTGTCACAGAATAGCGATCGGTATCTTTTATTCAAAGGTCTACGGTAAATGCATGAGGAAGTATTTCGTGTGTATATCTTTTAGTCTAAAGATGCTTATATGGTTGCTAGACCGAAGTCGTTTTTATATTTCATGGTTAATTAATCAATTAAATGTGCTTATTTCTTCATGCTTTCAAAATGTTGAATTTTCAGTAGTTTTACTACTACTTTTATTACAAGATATGGATATAGAGTCCAATCCCGGCCCGAGGCCCGACGAGCTTTCAATATTTCACCTCAATGTACGAAGTGTTAGGAATAAATTAGATTGTGTAAAAGACATAGCCGATGAATATGATATTATTTGTTTAACAGAAACTCATCTAGATGATCAAGTATCTACAGATGAATTACTTATTGATGGTTTTCATGAACCTTTTCGTCTTGACAGAAATTTTGCTGGTGGAGGTATATTAGTTTACACTAACAGTCTTTTAAAAGTAAACCGATTAACGGAACTTGAATTTCCCGGCCATGAAGTAATTTGGATTAATGTCCAGTTAACGAATTCTTCTTTCATTATTGGCACTGCTTATAGACCTGAATATTCTGGTTTACCTTTCTGGGAAAATTTTCGTACATCTATTAATAGTGCCTTAGACATTTCACCAAATATTATAATAACTGGTGATTTGAATGTCGATTTTTTAACTGTATCTACTAATCATATTATTTTTGATATAATGAGATCTTTTAGTATTACTAATGTCATAAATGAACCAACTCGTATTGGGCCGACTAGATCCAGTCTACTTGATCCTATTCTCTTATCCCAGTCTCTTTCCTGTATCGATTCGTCTGTAATACCTGTTGATAAGTCTATCAGTGACCATGATAGTTGCACTGGTAGTATTAATATTCCTTGTACTTTTAGACCCACTTTTAATCGTAAAGTTTGGCTTTATAAGAGAGCCGACTTTGAAAAGTTTAATAATCTTATTACTAATTATAACTGGAACGCTCTTTTCTCAAATTGTAATTCGGTTGATATTGCTTGTGATCGTTTTACTGATATATTTTTAAATTTTGCAAATTTGTGTATTCCATCTAAATTAGTCACTTTTAGGCCTAATGATAAACCTTGGATGACCTCAGAATTAAGAACTAATTTGAGAACTCGTGATAGATTACACAAAATTGCTAGGTCAACCAAGCTTCTTTCGGACGTTAATAAATTTAAGCAACAACGTAATAAGGTAAACAACATGAAAAAATATGCACGATTATTTTTTTATGAAAACGTAAACGGCATTATTGATGCATTTTCAACCACTGATCCAAAATCTTATTGGAGACTTATTAAACGATTACTAAAATCAACCGGATCTTCACAATCTATACCTACTCTGGTAGATTCTCTTAACAATTCTATTGTCACCAATGATGAAGATAAGGCTAATCTATTAAACAATTACTTTTGTAATATTACAACAGTTGACGATACTAACACTGCTATTCCTTTGGTAGAACAAAGAACTGACAAAACTTTTAGCTCTATAAGAGTGAACATTAACGAAATTAAAGATATCTTACAAATATTGAAACTCGGAAAGGCCTCTGGTGAAGATGGAATTAGCCATCATATGTTACGAAATACTTCACATACTGTATGTATTCCTCTTGAAATTATTTTTAATATGTCTTTATCGACCAGTAATTTTCCATCTAGTTGGAAAATTGCCAAAGTTATGCCACTATTTAAAAAGGGTGATCGACATTCTCCTTCTAATTATAGGCCAATTTCTCTTTTATCTACCGTTGGTAAAGTATTTGAACGTGTAATTTTTAAACATATATATAACTACTTCATGGAAAACTCTTTGTTTTATAAATATCAATCGGGTTTTATGCGTGGTCATTCTACTGTGTATCAACTTCTTGAAATTTATCACAATATCTGTATCTCACTTGAAGAAAAGAAACATGTATGTATGGTATTCTGTGATATTTCAAAGGCGTTTGATAGGGTGTGGCATAAGGGTCTTCTGGTCAAACTTCAATCATACGGAATTTGTGGAGAGTTACATTCTTGGTTACAAAATTATCTATGTCACAGACGACAAAAAGTCTTTTTAAACAATTCATATTCTCAATTGGGTTTAAATTTAGCAGGGGTTCCCCAAGGTTCAATCCTAGGTCCACTTTTGTTTTTAATATATATAAATGATATTGCCGATATTCTTGAGTCAGCTGCTCGTCTTTTTGCAGATGATACCTCTATGCTAATGTCTTCGTCATCCTGTCTTGAAATTGAAACTGTTTTAAATAGGGATCTAAATTCTTTAAATCTTTGGTCTAAAACTTGGCTAGTTACATTTAATCCAGACAAAACTGATGTAATATTTATTTCTAATTCTAATGACTTAGACGAAGACCTAGAATTGAACTTTGATGGGAAAAATTTGATTTTTACTGACAACCATAAACATCTCGGAGTATATTTTAATTCGAATGCCAAATGGGGAGATCACATTAACGCAATATACAGTTCTGTTATGAAGAAAATTAACGTTTTAAGAAAATTGAAGTTTTTACTAAGCCGTGAATGTCTTTTAAGAATTTACAAATCATTCATCTTACCAGTTTTAGAATATGCATGTGAGGTATGGGATGGTTGCACCAAAGCCGAATCAGAATTGTTGGAGAAAGCCCAAAGGGAGGCCATTCGTATCATAACAGGCCTTCCGTCTTATGCAAATATCGAATATTTATATTTTGAATCAGGTTTAGATACCCTATCAAATCGTAGAAATCGAAGAAAACTCCAACTTTTATATAAAATGCAAAATAACTTAACACCAATTTATTTGAATGATCTCCTACCATCTACAGTAGCAGAAAATAACCGATATCCTCTTAGAAATAATAATAATTACAGAGTTCCTCCATTTCGGCTTTCTCTTACAAATAGTTCTTTTATACCATCTACTATTCGTAGTTGGAATTCATTAGATTTATCCGGACGATCATTACCTTCTTTACCTTTATTTGTAAATTCTTTGGCTCTAAACGTGCAACCATCCCCACCTATCTATTTCGGTTTGGGTGAAAGAAAATTCAATATTATGCACACCAGACTAAGACACCAGTGTAGTCCACTTAAGTACGATTTGTATCGTGTAAATCTTGTTGATGATCCAGCTTGCTCATGTGGATATCCATGTGAGAATGCCTTTCACTTTTTATTTGAATGTCGCCTTTATGCTCAGGAAAGACGTATTATGCTACAACATATAAATGCCTTTGGAACAGAACCTAGTTTAAAACTTCTATTGTATGGTAATACTCAATTTTCCGTAGATCTAAATTGTCGTATTTTTAGACTTGTGCATTTATTCATAAAATCCAGCAACAGATTTTAAAATATTTATAAAGTTCTTGTGAACTATTGTGTTTGTATTAAATTTTCATAGTCATTCAAACTTTATGCCTATTTCTATATGTAATATACATGTGTTTATATGTGTAATGGGAGAAGGCCTTAGTAAGTTGCAATAACTTGTGCCTAATCCCTTTTCCTTAATTGAAATAAAATATGTTTAAAGTAAAAGTAAAGTAACATTTTCATGAACGATATACAAATGTTTGAGTACTTTTATAAATGTATCACGAGGCAACGCTTTCAGGATCAATTTATTCAGAAATGGTATTCGAATGTTGAAAACTCGTCTAAAGGTCAAACTTATGTATTATTCAAACCGGAATTTGGTTTTAAAATTATCCTACTAAGTTATCAGAAAGAAATAGAATAATTCTAACCAAATTTCGCACGTCTAATTTAAAAATGCCAATCGAGACAGGTAGAAGGCATAATGTGTTAAAAGAAGAAAGGATATGTACTTTATGTAATGAAAATGTTGGAGATGAGTTTCACTATTTGTTTATATGTAAGCATGAAGGAGTCAAAATTATACGCTCAAAATATATACCACAATTAGCGTGTCTGGAACATTGAGTTGAATGACGACTGCATAATTAGCATTAAAAATAAACTACATGTAGATAAAATGGGACAAACCTATCTCTGGCATGAAACTTCAGATGATTGTTATACTTATAGTGTAATAGAAAATGGAATAAGGTTGTGTATTAAGGAAATGGTACATCACGAGGAGTAGTCAATCAACATTTACTTGATAATGCTTGTTTACAACTTTATCTAATCAGTCTCTGATCTAATTAAGCCTATTGAGAGGGGCCGCGGTGGCCCAGTGGTTAAGGTGTCGCGACACTTTAACACTAGCCCTCCACCACTGGGTTGCGAGTTCGAAACCTACGTGGGACAGTTGCCAGGTACTGACCGTAGGCCGGTGGATTTTCTCCGGGTACTCCGGCTTTCCTCCACCTCCAAAACCTGGCATGTCCTTAAATGACCCTGGCTGTTAATAGGACGTTAAACAAAAACAAACCAAACTATTGATAGTGTTTATAAAAAAATGTTTATCTAAAATAAGACTTTCGTCGCATCATCCAAATATAGAGTATGGCAGAAAACATAATGTTCCAAGGGCTAACAGATTGTGCGATTGTTGTAATTTAGAAGAAATTGAATTGAAGACGAGTATCATTTTATTACAATGTCCATTTTACTCTGATATTCGTCAAAAATATATTAAGAATTATTATCACATAAAACCATAGACATATAGGACCTATAGATCTATATATGTCTCTGATAAACCCAAGTGTTTTAAAATTAGTAAGTGTAAACAATGTAAAAGAACTAAATAAAACAAGAAAGTTTATTCATTTAGCTTTTAGAAATTTGAATATTATTTTTTTATGCACGTTTTTTTTAGAATGAACTTAATTACAATATCATGTCGATCACTCTCCATTTTTCATGTTTTTTCAAGTAATTGTACTGTTGAATGTTTATAATTAATCATGGTGTTATTAACTGAACCAGAGACGTATATACCTGATATACAAGTCTCTGACTGAACTAACTCATGCGCGTCGCACTGCATATGGCCAATGTGGTTCACTAATTTAAAAAGCGCGCGACGAAACAAGTGCTCCCAATAATGACCAATCAAATCGCAGATATTTCATTTGTGTGATACTACCGCAGTATTGGCAACACGAAAACAACAATGGCCGCAGTTTTAGACAGTGTGTGAGAACGGCAACAAAATGGAAGGAATATTTGGAAGAAGAACCCCCTACATTGATCCTGTCATCGAGGAATCCGAGTAAGACAACATTGATTTGAGTGTGCCTTTATTACAGGATGGTTGGTGGTGAAATGGGTCTATTTTATGCGTTGTGCCCGTCAACATTCCAAACGTTTGCACAGATTATATATTGTCAAGTGATATCATCAACTATCAGAGACAATGGTAGCTATTGATAAGTTGGTTCTTCTAGGATAAGTTTGTAGTATCACAACTGTACAGTGTATATGCATACAAGCCTATGTAGATGTTCTTTTTGGAGTGGGTATTTTTCTCATTCGGAAGTCCCCCACAATTTACTGGTATGCACACAGCCATGCACAGCCATGTTTTCCACCCAGAATATGGAATTATATAGTATAATATATGTTATAATCGCTTTTACATTACAATCATGTATACAATGAACATACATTTATCGTTGTAGTTGACAATTCGGTGCCATCGTTTTAGCCCGAGTTTTCACCAGACATGGTGACAGGGCCAGCTACACCAGACATGGTGACAGGGCCAGAGAAAACTCGGGCTAGCCCTACACCAGACATGGTGACAGGGCCAGGTACACCAGACATGGTGACAGGGCCAGAGAAAACTCGGGCTAGCCCTACACCAGACATGGTGACAGGGCCAGCTACACCAGACATGGTGACAGGGCCAGAGAAAACTCGGGCTACCATCGTTTATGCAACACGTCAAACTTTTAAATTTTACTCTGTGAATTTAAGATATGCTGTACTACTTTGCTTAATCTTAAATCTTTCCACATACCATCTGTCTTTGGAACCTACTTTTCCAAGACATTGCACACAGCCCTGATAATCTAAAACCAAATAAGGCAGATCACACAACGTAACAATGCTAAACATACCATATTTTTTTTATCTTATACTTTTAAAATAAAAATAAAGCTTTTAATCACAAACGTCTCCTCGACCATGCACCTATGTATCATCTTCTGCACAATAATGGACACATAAATATATGTTGATATTAATTATTATGTAGCAGGGGAAGTGTGTATTTGTGTTCTATATATGTTAATGCAAGGCTTTTTCTCACTGATTTGAGAACAGGCCTTTTTGTCTCATTTTGGGAAGAAAATTGGTGAAAGATTTTTTCAGGAGTAAACTGAAAGTTTTGGGAATTTGGCTTAAATATGAAATAAATTCAATTGGCAATGGGGCCCATTAACTGCCCCAAAAATCCCCCAGAAAATGTCCTGTAATGTGTTAGGTAAGAGTCAGTCAGTGTCCAGTTTCACTGCTAGTTTTAGGTCAGAGTGCCTATTGTGTGCTTTTACTGTAGTAGGATACAATTTCAATTTAATTGAAATTGACATGTAGCCTATATTTATTGTAATGTATTTGTACGTGTTACATAATTGAGATCTGGTCTGGTATTTTGTGATGGAACTGTATGTAGTATATCATCAGGCTTTGTAAACCGGTTCTTATAGTAATGTCAAGGTTTAATCTATTTTTATCTTATTGCCCAGTGGTCAGTGTGCACACTGCGCGGTAATCTATCACACCCGTATTTACTATTAGATTTGAATGATGGCGGTTTGGTTTTCACAATAGGAGACATTTTGATATTTCATCTGAGCTGTGCTATTGAATTGCAGGTACAGATAATGTTTTATGTTGATTATATTGTCCATTACTACAATGTACTGATCGTATTTGTATTTCCTCGTAAGGATCAGTGTTTTGTTAGATTTATTTTTTTCTCAAGTACAAGTCAATATATTTTGTGGTAATTTGAATTTCATAATATTAGAAATTCATGTTTGTCTTTTATATCATATAGAAGATATGTTCTGGCTTTATATTTTCATCAGTATTATTAAAAGTACATGTATAGATCTTAGTGATAGTCCGTGTAGCTGGGTGTATAGGCGGGATGGGGGAGGAGAAATATTGTAGAATGTATAGGCTAGGGGGTTAGTTTAGGAATGTAATGGTAAAGTAATGTTTAATAAACGTTTAATTGAGCCAATTATGTAAATGTGTAATCTACTTGTTAATTGCCATTAATTGGAGTCAAGTCTTTCTTGCACCAACACTGGCAAGCAAACCAGACGGATGATATACATAGTAATTATATATATAAGCAGATGTTGTTTGTACATTACAAACGGGGCTCGTCTTGCTCCTGTTACAATTATATACATACAATCTACAGTATGTTCCTGTTAGTAAATTGTAAAAGGTGTTGGTTGTGTTGCATGAATTCATGAATTTAATCAGAATAACATACTCTCTGAATCTCTCACTAAACTGACAGAGTGGTTGGAGCTGTAGTGCCCATCAGAGCTTACACTTATTATACTTGTATCTAATACAGTTTTATATATTGAAATGATTTAATACCAGCAATAACTCATTATATTTTAAGGGAGGAAAATTTTAAGGAAAAAGATGAGAAAGAAGTGATTTCGGACATTGACCAGGAACTTGGTATCATTAATGACGACGACGAGGATGAACAGGATGAGGATGAAGATGATGAAGATATTGATGAACTTCTTGGTGAAGATAGTCTGTAAGTTTTATCAACCGAAAAAAATGCTTTGATATTTCATTTTCATTCATCACATATAGACTAGTATACTGATTTATATTACTATCGGACACCTGGCTCATTAGATGATGGATGGTGTAGGCCATTCTTTTCATAACATAACACATTTATTTAGGGATGCAGACACAACATACCACAAAATACAAGTTTTACAATATGTAGTATGGTTATGATTATTAATCCCCAATGAGATATATACCATCTAATTACCATGAATGCATATGAAAGAGTCTTACAGTTACTACAAGCATATATATGTATACCATAAACAAATTTTGTTGTTTATCAGCTACATGTATCTACACTGATGTGCTCATAATATCAAACAAAAATGAACATACAAGAAGAAAAGTAAAAAATACATTCATGTTTATGAGATAAAGTGTGGCTAGTTCCACAATACACATGTACATTTCATTGTGTTGACTTTCTGTTTTAGTTCCAGTGGTTTAGTTCCCTGGCAACCTGTTGTGGTAAAGAATGCAAGGCCCCCACATCCCCTGACTGTCACTCATGTCAACCAGACCATTGACCTAATGGTGAGTTAATGTTACTACTAGTAGTATTTGAAGATCTGATATCATTTAAAAAGTTAACAAGGTTAGGATAAATACTGCTGTTGGAATATTATACAATATCTTCATATTGTTATGTTGATATTTGTATTTATCAATACCTACAAAATATACTGTAATATTTGTTGTTTTATTCTCCAGAGCCTCAAAAATGCAGAGTCTGTAACTGCATCTGAGCTACAGACATCTGAGGAATGGCTGAAGTTCCACAGTCTGGAATATCTTCAGTTGACGCTCAAGGACTTGGTAGACAAGGGGAAAGTGGGGAAGTAAGGATCTTCATAACTCAGAGTTGAGGATTAATAGAAACTTACATCATGGTTCTGTTCTGTGGATAGGTATATGTCAAGAGTAAATTGACTGGTCAACACAAGGCTTCTCAAGTGCTGGTCAGCCTTGAACTATTACACATGGGTTGAGATACCCTGTATCCCTGTTCACAGAACAGATCCATGTTTGACTATTTTTCTCCCATACTTACAAATAAACAAATCCAGTCAGAATAAACATCAATCTGCTTGTAATTTCGTTTATCAAAAACCAAAACCCTTGGGTTGAAATTGTGGATTTTCCATTCCATCATGTCAAGGATAGTTTCAATACAGTGACATCACTTCAAAATTTCATACATTGTGTAATTATGACATCATAGAGAAAGTCAGGTTTCTTTTCCCTACCCAAAGACAGAGTTGACTTATAAGTCACCATTAAACAAAAAAGTGTGATCCCGCTGTGAAGTATGAGAGAAGTATTTGCTCAACATATTAACTCACTCAGAAGAAATGCATTCACTCCTAATTTAACATGCTGTTGATGATACTGGTACTCCTACCCTTTGCTTTGTTTATGCAAAACATCTTCTTGTGTAATTTTTGGATGCTAGATTGATCTTTTTCCTTTGTATTTACTTGACATAACTTTTAGTCTGAAAAAGAATAATGCTGTAATTATATTTCGGACATTATCATATTAAATTTATTAATTCAATTTTCATGCTAAATGTGCACTGTTATATTTCCAGTTTACAACCAGACCATAGAACAGGAAAGCCATCACAGCACATACAGTTTGAAGCTTATGATGTCAATGAGTTTGAATACCGCCTAAACACGTGAGTATGGAAACAACATTCTATCTGCTGGAAACATGTACGTCTGTTGTACACAAGATAAAGGACATTGATATTTGGACCAGCAATCAAACGTTCACATAAACAATAAACATGCTGCATAATTTGACTATAATTTTCAAAAAGATGACTTTACTACACAATGACATCACTTACATGTTAAATCATTTAGGATGTCAATATACCCTGCTTTTCACCAGGCACGATGTCTCATTTCCTACCTTAGTAATGTCTTAAATTTGATTGTCTGTTGTAATGACAAAGGCCCTTGTTTAAGAATATATAAGCATTGGATTAAACTTGATCATTCACTTTTAAGTGTGTGGTACATTGCACATGTATTTGGTGTAGTTAATGGTGTATGTATCACAGGAATCATAGTAAAATACGTGTGCCTCCTTCTTCTTTTCAGTTCCATAGAGATGTACACTAAGAGAATCAAGTGGCTTCTACAGGGCAGTAAAAGGGTATGTAGTATGTATTGTTATAAGTGACAGGCTTTGTATATAAGGCTTCCACTGCCAAATGATCTGTCTAAAAATAATGAAATTACTATTACATATTTAAAAAAAAAAAAATCATTTAATACTGGAAACTGAGTTCTTCAACTCTGCATGCTTTCAATCTTCACCTGTACCTGATGTACATTGTATAAATTAGCAGAGAAGCAGTCATACACTGTTATATCTATATTAGATGAATGAACAAGTTTTACTTAATAATCCCAGATTGTTGCCATCATGGCCTCTTATCATTTGAACATTCCTCCTTGACCCCTATAATTTACTATTTAAGAATTATCTGCCCTTGACTTGTAGGTGTTTGGCAACATAAGAGGAAAACGTGTGGCTGTTCTGGTAGACAACTCCGATGCCAATGCTGGTTTTGGACGATTGACAACTTTTCAAGAGTCTATGATTGTAAGTAACTATATAAGTTTTTGGTTTGGTTTATTTTTGCTTAACGTCCTATTAACAGCCAGGGGTCACTTAAGGACGTGCCAGGTTTTGGAGGTGGAGGAAAGCCGGAGTACCCGGAGAAAAACCACTGGCCTACAGTCAGTACCTGGCAACTGCCTCGCGTAGTTTTCAAACTCGCAACCCAGAGGTGGAGGGCTAGTGTTAAAGTGTCGGGACACCTTAACCACTCGGTCACCGCGGCCCCTACTATATAAGTACTGAGGGTAAAGGTCATTGATGTAATGGTGGACTATGGATATTTAAAGGGTGAAGGTCATCTGTGTGATACTGTATACCTGGTATTTTTCGCCCCAGGTTATTTTCGCCCTTGAGTAACACAATAGATATTCGCCCCGTTTTAATTTCGCCCTAAACTACTTTCGATCGGAAAATTCCGTTCGGAGTTCTCGATTTAATTGCAATCGGAACACTCTGGATGTATTGAATTCCCTGATTTTCTTTTTTTTGCATATCCCGCTGAGGTGTGAAATGTAATCAGGTGTGAAATAAACAACGTTTACCTGTGTTCAGATTTACTTTTAGCCTATATTGATTCAAATAGTATCAGGTATGCATAGTTGTCAACACGGAACTATGAAAATGTGTACATTGACCATGTGCTTTCCAGAGAGGAACTTAACACTCAGTCCAATCTTCGAACAATTATCAAGGAGGTAGGGAAGGAACGGGACCTCAAACTTATCGGTAACCGCGTAGTTAAAACAAACAGAGATGGTTTCGGTGAAGCAACCCCCGGCCATGGGCCACAACGGAATCCTGGTTGGTTCCAGGGTGGACGGTCTCCACCGAGGCAAGATCCCCAGGGGCGGAGGAGCCAATCACCACACGGACAACGCTGGCGGGATAACGGAGAAAACCGACGTGTTTTCAGGAGGTAGGACAGATTCCGACTCGCTTTCTGGAATGTTGGTGGTCTATCTATGAGTGACAATGATAATTCTCGTTTCCGGTTCTCTACTATTCTCTCTATGGATTGTGACGTTTTCACTTTATGTGAAACGTTTCTACGTGATAATAACGTTATCAATTTAGACGGTTATACGTGGATAGGAAATAACCGTACATCTATTCATCGCAACGCTCGACGTGGAAGTGGTGGGGTAGGAATGTTAATAAAAAACTCTCTATATGCAAGATATACAGTGGATGTTGTTGACAAGTCTAACGAGGATATACTATGGGTGAGATTTAGGAACAACATCGACAGATACCTTTACCTTTGTGTATGTTACCTTCCTCCAGAAGGAACTACACGACCCGTGAACAGTGATAAATTCTATGGCACATTGTTAGAAAACGTATATTCGTTCCAGAATTTGGGATCCGTGTGTATAACGGGGGACTTCAATGCCAGAACTGGTGATCTCTCGGACTATATTGAGGGAGTGGATGTTGTTACTCCCCGGGCACATATAGACGACAGAGAGAACCGTCTTGGTGTAGCGTTCATCGACTTTTTAGTTGACACCAACATGTGTATGTTAAATGGGAGACTAGGATCAAATGATAACTTCACGCATGTGTCCACTAGAGGTCGGTCCGTTGTTGACTATGTCGTGGTGCCACACGAACAGTATACGCAATACACAGATTTTAAAGTACACATTATGTCCTCTGTGATAAATCAAATACCCAATTTAGTGGCAGACAGCGCATCGGATCACTCCATTTTAGAATGGGTAATGTGTACATGCAATTCCACTTCCGGAACTATCGAGGAACCGGGCCTTGAGCGTAAACGTCATATTATGTCTACAACGCCACACGACTTTTTACAAGATGACGCGACGCGGGATCTCATCCAAGCAACGATCGACAAAATCGACAACGATCTCCATACATCGAACGATGTCAACTCAGCCTATGCAGATTTTATTGCCCTTGTGTCCGGTGAAATGGATAAAAGAATTAAAGTAAGCTGCTCGTCAGGCAACCGTCGTCCGGGTGGTAAATCTAGAGCGAAGCCTTACTGGAATACGGAGTTACAGCAACAGTGGGATATAGTGTGTAAATGCGAAAAGGAATGGCTTTGTTGTAAACATAGCAATTCTAATAAAAGGCGGCTAAAGGAAGTGTATTGTAGTGAAAGATCAACATTTGATCGTTTAAATAGAAAAGCCAAACGTCGGTACCAACTAAGTGAGCAAGCAAAACTACATGATTTACATAAAACCAACTCCGGTGAAATGTGGCGGGAAATAGGAAAGCTTGGCATGGCCAATAATAGAATGTCTAAAATTCCAATGGAAGTGGTCAATGACGGAAGTGTAATTTGTGACGTTCCGGGTGTCCTCCGATGTTGGAAGTCTAAATATGAGTCGCTCTACAATGCGACGCCTGTTGATTCTGGTTTTGATGATGTACATTTGGATAACGTAAATCGTCAGTTACAGGAGCATAATTTTCAAAGTAATATTGATATATCTATGTTAAACATTCCAATTAATTATGAGGAAGTTCGAAGTGCGGTTTTTCGAGCAAACCTCAGGAAATCCATCGGTGCAGATTGTATCCCAGCGGAGGTCCTTCGTAACAAAGCCTGTGTTGATATGTTGTTCAAAATATTTTCATATTGTTTTGAGCGCAGTGTTATTCCTTCGGAATGGTCAAAGTCTATTATTAATCCAATCCCGAAACCGGATACGCAGGATGCCAGGGATCCATTGAGCTACAGAGGATTATCGATATTGTCTATTCCCAGTAAAATTTACACCGATATTCTTGGAGTACGGCTCAACAATTGGTTAGAGCGAAATAACGTCATTTCCGATGAACAAAATGGTTTTAGAAGAAAGCGGAGCTGTTTGGATCATTTACACTCCTTGTATAGTATCGTCAATAACCGTAAATTATCTAAACTTTCGACATTTGTGTGTTTTGTCGACGCGAGGAAAGCTTTTGACACTGTAAACCAAAAATGTCTTTGGTTCAAGCTGCTATCCATTGGTGTTTCCGGGAAAATGTTGGGAGCAGTACAAGCCTTGTATCGTGATGTTAAATGTGCAGTGAGACTTAATAACCACCTATCGGAATGGTTCACTGTGTCACAAGGGGTAAAACAGGGCTGTAATATCTCCCCCACACTTTTTTCTATATACATCAATGACCTTGTGCATGACATAAATGGTCTGAACTGTGGCATACCGGTAGATAACATTTACATTTCACTCCTCCTATACGCCGATGATATCGCGCTGATGGCCCCGGATGAACACTCTCTCCAACGTATGTTAGACAGTCTCGGCGAGTGGTGTAGAAAGTGGCGCTTACAGGTTAATCAGTCAAAAACCAAAGTGATTCACTTCAGAAACCCGTCGGTGCCTCAATCTCTCGTGAGCTTTACCTGTGGCGACCTTGACATTTCGACCGTGGACCGTTATAGGTACCTAGGACTATGGTTCACTGAACACCTTGATATGACTATTACTGCACGTGAACTCTCAAAATCAGCGGGTAGAGCTTTATGTGCCCTATATACTAAATTTATACTAGCTGGTGGAATGACATATTCAGTTTTTAAATCATTGTATGAATGGCTGGTTGAGCCTGTTTTATTTTACGGCGCGGGTATATGGGGCCTAAATACGTACAAGTTTATACAAACTGTTCAAAACAGAGCATGTAGATACTTTCTTGGCTGTGGAAAAAATGCATCAAATATCGCAACGCGTGGCGACATGGGCTGGGATTCCTGTATGGTGAAACAAAAACTTGAAGTGTGTAGATTGTGGCTAAGACTTCGTAGTACAGATATGGACAGAATAACATATAAGATACATGCATGGTCTCTGTCTACTCCAAAGAGTTGGGAAACCAAAACTAAGAAATTTCTCCAGGATCGTGATCTTAGACTTTTTAATACATGATGTTGATAAAATTCATTGATTAAATATTGCTAAAATAGTATTAAGTAATGAGGATAGAGGAAACTGGTATAGAGATTTATGGAATGATATTGGTAATGAGAACGGAAACAAACTTAGAACTTACAGAAAGTATAAATATTGTGTTACACCTGAATATTATGTCACCACGATTATCAGTAGGCACCACCGTAAATGTTTAGCGAAATTTCGCTGTGGTAACTTAAAATTGAATATAGAGACCGGTCGGTACACTGTTCCAAAAACTCCATTACAAGAACGAGTTTGTCGATTATGTAGTTCAAACCATATTGAAGATGAAACTCACTTCCTGATTGATTGTGATTTTTACGATGATTTAAGAAATACTTTGTTGGAGCAAGCAGGAGTGTTTAATCCTACTTTTTTGAGCTTGACTCCCAACATAAACTTATATATTTAATGAATAATAATGCACTACAGTGCTCATTATCATCTGTTTTATATAAAATGTACAGAAGACGGCAATGCTTTTAAGGGTGAGATATTTTAGAAATTGTGTCAGATTTATCTGATTTTATCATAGTTGAATATTTTATGAATTGGATCAGGTTTATTGTACATTTTAAAATTGTAATATATTGTAAGCAAATGTGACAATACTTTAGAATATTTTAGCATGTATTTCTTAAATTTAGTTAATGCATAGCTCTTATTAGATGATGATATGACAGTGTCTCATAGGTCGAAATCGGCCGGGTGTTTTAATAACTCAGTGATGAAAACTGTATTTTATGTATTGTATTGAAACATGTGACACTTGAATAATAAACTATTTTTTTTTTTTTACACACTGTATGGTCGATTTTATGCAAACACGATGAGTGGTAAGTTCACCATCCTAATTACTGATCAGTGTTTTCTCTTGTTCATTTGTCATCGATGGAAGCCACAAGCGACGGTGAACTCATAAAATCAGTCTTCACAATGGCAAAAATTTGATACTTTTTTGTGTGCATCATTTTAAAAAATGACTGGATTTTAAAAGTTACTTAGTATTTATAGGCTTTTTTAAAATCAAATATACTAAACCTATTACACTGTCTCAGCCCATATTCTCGATTTAACTCAATGTGCTATCGCAAACTTACTAGACCTACATTTAGATACAGATTTGATTTCACATGCATAGATTGAAATAAAACAATAGATTATTTAATAATTTAGTGTAAATATATAACACATGTTGCTTGTAATTGTATAGAATAAAACACACTTGAAAAGTACGAGGGTATGTTTTAGATCCGTCTACCATTAGCCTATGTACGATAACTTGTAAATCCTGCAATTGAGCTTGACATTTTTGCCGTCGTCATAAATTCGCCCTATCATCAAAGGGCAAAAATGGCGAAAATTAAACGGGGGCGAAAATTACCCCCTATCTGACTTTAGTACTGTTTATTATATACTTACACACTTTACTTTGAATTCATTGTTACCTATGTATAATTATTACAGTAATACTTGTTAATATTCTGTTTTTTTCTTTACTTTGAATTCATCATTGTTACCTATGTATAATTATTACAGTAATACTTGTTAATATTCTGTTTTTTTTCTTCAGCACATGTTGGATGAGCAGTTCTCCACGAGGGCAGCGATTTACCTGATGTCATTTGGTACAGATATAGATCCTCTTTGGCCAGTCTCTCGTGATGTCAATTGTAGAATGTAAGTACCCTATCGCTGGCCAGATGTTGAGTGATGATGACTTGATAAAAAGTGTTCATAAATACCAGTTTTGATATTGTGCACAGTTATTAAATATTTGCATATGGTTCTAGACTATTATAGTACAGGACATGAGATATATAGATATTTGTAAAATAGTGTATAATTTATAAAACCTGAGATATGTAGATATTTGTATAATAGTGTATAATTTATAAAACCTGAGATATGTAGATATTTGTATAATAGTGTATATTTTATAAAACCTGATCAGATATATAGATATGTAGATATTTGTATAATAGTGTATAATTTATAAAACCTGAGATATGTAGATATTTGTATAATAGTGTATATTTTATAAAACCTGATCAGATATATATACATTGTATATGTAGATATTTGTATAATAGTGTATAATTTATAAACCTGAGGTACGTTGATATTTGTATTATTATAATGTTATAATTTATAAATTAACCTGAGGTACATTTTTGTATGTTGATATTTCTGTACAGTATCGAGGAAGCCAAGGAGTGGGTGATGAGAATGAAGGCATCAGGTGGTTGTAACCTTTTGAAGGCGATGAAACATGTGATGAATATCAAGGATATTGACTCTGTAGTCATCATACTCGGCAGTGTGTAAGTTCTAACACTACATTTTTATTGTGTAACAATGGGGAGAAAAAAACACATGTAAAGATGATTTTTATAGTAAGAGTAACAATTAAGAACAATGAAAATAATTAAATACTAGGTAAATGAATATTTGCCAAATGTTATTCTGTTTTGAAATGAGTATGAGAATGGAGTAATTAGTTTCATATAGATAAAATGAAGGGTAAAGAGATATCTGTTGCTAATGCTTTTTACAATATTTCTATGCTATATTTTCCTACAGGCCCGACCAGAGCTCAGAGATACTGTGTGACTATATCCATCAGATGGGAGTTGGAGAGGAGAAACCACTACAGACAGTGGCATACGACTGTAGTAACCATCTCACCAATGTAAGTGCATGTACAGACATAAACATTCTATGCTGATAAACAAAACATGAAATCCAAACTATATATTTCATTAAATAGACCATTAAAAAGAATGAACCTGATAAAGACAGAAGCTTAGTATTAACCCTGTATGAATTGGTATATTTTTGACGACAGATAACTCTGAGGCACCTGTCAGACGCATCAGGAGGAAGTTATCATTGTTACACTGCTAGCTGTGAGGTAGGTGACATCATATCCAACCAATCAAATAGCTTGTCTATAATAGGACGCAGCCATTTCTACCTCTATTTCTGTATCTTACAAGTATAATTAATAATGAAATTATAGGGACAATTCAATAATCAACTTCCATTTAGTGACTTATAGCTGTTGCAGCTTGTTTTATTAAATGCGCATTAAAAATAGTCTGAATGATTTTAAGAAAAGGAGAATGAAAGAGAAGGAAAACTAAAACTTTTGTGAAGAAAATTATAAACTGGTATGATCAACTGGATGGTTTCCTGAATCCCAGAAAAAATGATCGTGTCTTGTTATTGCAATTTATATAAACAGGGTTAACATAAAAGATTGTATTAATAAGTATATGTGTTTGTACTTTGTTACAACAGGAGCAAATATACACGGGAACAGAAATCAGTGTCATACTGAAGGAGATACAGAAGTGCCAGGATGTTATCAACAAGATCAAAGAAATGCGCAACGGTATGATGGGTAGTGCACTCATCAGCATCATGAATGAGGTAAGTCACCATATCAAGTCACTTTCATGTCACAAATTTGTCATGCAATATGTTCCAACATTACATCTTCAGTTTTGTACGTAAGTAAACTATCAGATGAGGATGTTTGTGAATGTTTAAATGATGTGCTGTTTTTGTCAGATTTGAAATAAGGAAATGTTATAGTGTTATAAACTTTGTAATCAGAATTTCCGAATGGTTTTTTGTTTGGGAGTCATACCACGTGTGATTGTACATCAAGTCTCTATTTTCTTTTGGTGGCAGATCACTACAGAAGTAGCTAAGCTACCCCAGTCTCGGTTCCTGCCCCGTCCTCCAGGTCATGACCTTCCACTACGTATAGAAATGCCAAAGTTTCAGCCTAGGACCTCTATCAACTGGATACATCAGCATGGCCTTAAAGGTATCAATGAGTCAAAACTACGCCATTTTCTTAAAGGAATTATGTTGCTTGTGCTTAAACCTTTTGTATGAAATTGTTTTAAATTAAAATGTATATTTTTTGATAGTTAAATTTGAAGTGCTTTGAAATGTTCCATTGCAGCCAAGCGCCTAGATCTGTACCAGGTCCTGGCTCCCAATGCATACTCTTACAAGGAAGAGTTCATTCCAGTTATCAAAAAGGCTGTCCAGTCCCAGGTCCATGAGGTAAGATGTACACTATATTGTACATTGTAACATTATTATCTTGCTAGTATATGACATGATCTTATGATTTCTAACAAACATTACAGTGAATTTTCTGTTCCACAGCTCCAAAATTAACCAAGATAACAATCAATAATTTTGTACACATATCAGGTAAATCCAATAGTTTTATCTTTTGTATATATATGGATTTTTACTTTTTTTAAAATATTTTCCGTTACCATGGAAACAAATATGCAAAATTAACTTTTCCCAAGCTTTTACAGTCAAACAAAGTGGTAGCAGACACACCTCCACACCAGCCAAAATATTTTGTCTCACACTTGGTAAGATGCCTTGAGGACCTCTATAATTTTTTATGTCTGTGTTACAGAAAGCCATGGTACAGTTCCAGTGGCATGATGGGTCCATGAAGAACATTCATGTAGATATGACCCATCTGTTCGAGTACCAGAAACAGCTACATGAAGTAGTCAGTCTGTATGAGCGCCGCATTAACTGGCTAGCGTGTGGCAGCAGGAGAATATTTGGAACAGTTACTGAGAAAAAGTGGGTTGAACATAATACCACACATTAATTTAGAAAATTATTACCATAATATATATTTGATAGCTTTTGGATAATCAATTATATTTATATATAATTTGATTTGAAGCTCATTCCTTTGCAATATAGCAAAACACCCTGAATCTAATATCACAAAAAAAATTCTTGTACCCACCCAAACAACACAGTTAAGGAGTGTACTAGAATCAGGTTTACCGTTCATATGTCTTTGTACAGGATCTTGTCCCATCAACTCATTCTAGTTTTTATGTGAGTTTTGTGAAGCTTTTTTGTAATGTAATCATGTCACACACTATAAAGTTGTGTACCACTAGTGCCCTTTTTTTTGCGATCAACAAATTTTAAAGCAGTTATTTTCTTTTGATTATCATATTATAATGATTAACTTAGGTGACATGGTTCTATATATTACTGTCATGTACCAGACTGAGTATAACAGTTGATTCTGTGTATAACTACCAGTAATTGATTCTGTGAATTACTGTACCAGTAATTGATTCTGTGAATTACTGTACCAGTAGTTGATTCTGTGTATTACTGTACCAGTAGTTCGATTCTGTGTATTACTGTACCAGTAGTTGATTCTGTGTATTACTGTACAGTATAGTTGATTCTGTGTATTACTGTACCAGTAGTTGATTCTGTGTATTACTGTACCAGAGTTGATTTTGTGTATTACTGTACCAGTAGTTCGATTATGTGTATTACTGTACCAGTAGTTGATTCTGTGTATTACTGTACCAGTAGTTGATTCTGTGTATTACTGTACCAGTAGTTCGATTCTGTGTATTACTGTACCAGTAGTTGATTCTGTGTATTACTGTACAGTATAGTTGATTCTGTGTATTACTGTACCAGTAGTTGATTCTGTGTATTACTGTACCAGTAGTTCGATTATGTGTATTACTGTACCAGTAGTTGATTATGTGTATTACTGTACCAGTAGTTCGATTATGTGTATTACTGTACCAGTAGTTGATTCTGTGTATTACTGTACAGTATAGTTGATTCTGTGTATTACTGTACCAGTAGTTGATTCTGTGTATTACTGTACAGTATAGTTGATTCTGTGTATTACTGTACCAGTAGTTCGATTATGTGTATTACTGTACCAGTAGTTCGATTCTGTGTATTACTGTACCAGTAGTTGATTCTGTGTATTACTGTACAGTATAGTTGATTTTGTGTATTACTGTACCAGTAGTTCGATTATGTGTATTACTGTACCAGTAGTTCGATTCTGTGTATTACTGTACCAGTAGTTGATTCTGTGTATTACTGTACAGTATAGTTGATTCTGTGTATTACTGTACCAGTAGTTGATTCTGTGTATTACTGTACCAGTAGTTGATTCTGTGTATTACTGTACCAGTAGTTGATTCTGTGTATTACTGTACCAGTAGTTGATTCTGTGTATTACTGTACCAGTAGTTGATTCTGTGTATAACTACCAGTAGTTGATTCTGTGTATTACTGTACCAGTAGTTGATTTTGTGTAATACTGTACCAGTAGTTGATTTTGTGTATTACTGTACAGTATAGTTGATTCTGTGTATTACTGTACCAGTAGTTGATTCTGTGTATTACTGTACCAGTAGTTCGATTATGTGTATTACTGTACCAGTAGTTCGATTCTGTGTATTACTGTACCAGTAGTTGATTCTGTGTATTACTGTACAGTATAGTTGATTCTGTGTATTACTGTACCAGTAGTTCGATTATGTGTATTACTGTACCAGTAGTTCGATTCTGTGTATTACTGTACCAGTAGTTGATTCTGTGTATTACTGTACAGTATAGTTGATTTTGTGTATTACTGTACCAGTAGTTCGATTCTGTGTATTACTGTACCAGTAGTTGATTCTGTGTATTACTGTACAGTATAGTTGATTCTGTGTATTACTGTACCAGTAGTTGATTCTGTGTATTACTGTACCAGTAGTTGATTCTGTGTATTACTGTACCAGTAGTTGATTCTGTGTATTACTGTACCAGTAGTTGATTCTGTGTATAACTACCAGTAGTTGATTCTGTGTATTACTGTACCAGTAGTTGATTTTGTGTAATACTGTACCAGTAGTTGATTTTGTGTATTACTGTACCAGTAGTTGATTCTGTGTATTACTGTACCAGTAGTTGATTCTGTGTATTACTGTACCAGTAGTTGATTCTGTGTATTACTGTACCAGTAGTTGATTCTGTGTATTACTGTACCAGTAGTTGATTCTGTGTATTACTGTACCAGTAGTTGATTCTGTGTATTACTGTACCAGACTTGATTCTGTGTATTACTGTACCAGACTTTTGATTCTGTGTATATTTACAGTGTTGTGATCCTGGTGGACCTTTCCGTGTCCAATGTTAACTACCTGGTCCACATCCAGCACTCCCTCAGACTACTGTTGGAGCAGCAACTCGCCAACAAAAACTTCTTCAACATCATCGCGTAAGTATTATTTAGACATTGATTTTGTAAGTATTTGGTCACTTTCTTGTCCTGATGGTAGCTTTGTTATTACTTACACCTTATGTAAGTGTTACCTGGCCTCTTTGTCATTGTGTGTTGATTGTTAACCTCCATTACTGTTACTGAACTGCTTTATCATCACATCAACAATTATAGCTCTAATAGTATAATATTCTTGTTTACATTATGGTGATTTCTTGGCTTTAGGTTTGGTAGTAAGGCTGTGGGATGGCGTCCTATCATGATGAAACCAACACCCGAGAATCTTCAGGATGCTTGGAGGTATAGTATACATACACAAATATATTACATGTAGCTGTGTGTTAACATTTCATAAATTATAAACTAAAAATAATAAACTCTTTTATTAATACTTGACAGTTAATGATATTTATCTGTGTTTTGTACAGGTGGGTTCTGGACCTACAGTGTGGGGGAAGCAGGAACTTCTTGTCTGCATTCAAATTGGCCATGGAGAATGAGCAGGAGGCCAGTCACCATATTGGTAAACTATGATAATATCTGATCTCCATATCAATTTATCTCCATACCAGTTCACAAACAATGTATTGCTCACTTCTCAGGGAGCCGTTACAACAGTAATTGAAAATTAAAAGTTAGCTTTAAGATTCTAGTTCTAACATTCACCTGAACTGTCGTATATTTCCACTGTGTTTGTTTTAAATTGTTACAGAACCTGAGGGTATTTACCTGTTCTCCAGTGGCGTGCCTGATCAGACGCTAGATGTGGCTTCATCATTCATTGAACAGTCCACATCGGGCAAAAATGTCACATTACATGTGGTACTGTTCAACGTGGATGACTACAACTCGAATGGAGCCATCCCTGGACGCTATGCCAACATCACAAGGACGTCGGAGGTTCTGAGGAATATGGCACACTGCAGCAATGGGAGGTTCCATTGGTTCAGAGAAACAGGTAGGTACAATATTTTGTATTCTAGTCAAAGGCCATATATAGCAAGTACAATTAACTCATAGATGTTCAGATCAGCAGTTGTATATATTATGTAACAGTCTATGTAATGTGTATGTATGTTTTAGAATGAATATTCATCACTTCAAAAGTACATCATGAATAAAATTGAAGATAGATATTCCTTTGGGGCATGGAATAGAACATTTTATGAAATTTTGGACAAAATTGCTCTGACTAACTAAAGAAAAAAAGGGTAAAATACAAAACCATTTCTAAGTGGTGGAATGAGGACATTAACAAATCTATCAATTTTAGAAAGTGAGATAACTACAAAGTTCATCATGATATGTATAGGAAATGGAGAAATTATCTAAATGTTACTTCCTTAATAAGAAAAACAATAGAATTGTAAATTCATGTCTTAAATGCCTGTAAGAAAGAGCAAAACAAATATTGGAAATATTTTAAACAATTGGTACCAAGTCAAGGTGATAATAAGCCTGATCATATTTTTTTTAATGATAGACAAATTGAAGTATCATGTGAAATTTCAAACATTTTCAATTACAGTATATCTTTTATTAATACTGTGTTGTGAAAGAGTACATTTCACAGAATGAATAAAACATATAATTATGTATTACCTATTTTATCCAAAATCCTAGAAAAAAACAGTCCATTCATCTCTATATATTTACATTTTGGTGGCAAAGCCACGATATAAACTAAATAAAAAGATTTGCAGTCTATGTGACCATAATTGACACCCAAAACGTGACATCAATCCATGCCGCGCATGAATACATTCACCCACCGGAACTACTTGTAACTAACATAAATCGTTTTTTATGTTAATAAAAAAGTATGAAAAAGACATTTTATACAATATTATTACACAAATAATAAAAAAACATTGAACAGAATGTGTTTTTTTCATATTATTTCAATGCACTTTTTTGTTTGCCAATCTGCACGTGACAAATGAATTTTGAAAAAAATAGGCTGCTCTATTTGTCGAACCCCATTGACGAAATCGCTGAATATTGGCATTTTTTATGCTATTTTTCAAATATAATAAAACGAATATGTCTAGAATGTAAATATAAGCATTAAACTGTCTTTTTTTGGTGTCTATGGTCGATATAGATGCCAGAGCTTAGCACAATATAACATTTGTTTGCAAAGCTCTGGCATCTATATTGACCATAGACACCAAAAAAGACAGTTTAATCCTTAATTATTAATTTCTTGATCCAGAACAATTTACTGCATGGTGTAAGTAACAATATATCATTTAACTATTATCTTTTGTTCCATATCAACTGTCAATAGTCAGTTTAGGCCTAGAACTGCTTTCTCTTTTGAAGGTTCAAACGCAGGAATTTTTCGAAAAATTTTGTAGTCATCACTATGTTTAATGTTTCGTCACAGTAACTAATGCATGCATGTCAAAACACTTCAAAACACTGATTAAAGGGAGGCCACTCCATTTTACCAAGAACATGACTGATCGACTGGCCTCAGACCACAATTAATTTCCCTCTTTGTTCTACCAAAGAAAAATCGAAATTAAAATATTTCAGAATTTTGCAAAAAATCTGTTTTTCACATCACGTTGTAGAACTATTCAAGCTGAACATACAGTGAGCTGGAAAGTACATGTACCTCATGACCGGCATTTAAGAAAGATATTTATATTTAATTAAGTGTAACCACCCCACTATATTGTGGGAAAATCCGGAAAATCACAAAATATTACTACTCAAGCCTTATAACTCCCTGTGTCCTGCCACACAAACAAACATGGAAATGGTGTCAAAACAAAATTCTGTCACTAGATTAAATTTTGCACTATAAATCTATGCTAAAATTATGTCCATATCTGTAACAGCTAAGTCAGGGAAAATATTTAGCAACAGTCCTGAAATTTCAATATGTACTACATTCGTGTACAACGACCCGGAAGTATAATTGTGGTCTGAAGCCATGTTCAAAATTATCAACAGAAAAAAAACGAAACAAAAAACGGAAAAGGCTTCTGTGGGGCAACACTGAGAGTTTGTGAAAGACATTGTTGCATGATCAAGCAAAATAGTATGCCACATATGCAAATCTGTCTAAATGAAAAGTACAGTTTAAATACTACAAACTTAAATGACCAGCTATTAAAGGCAAAAGTGGCATCCCTCCATGCATGGACAAGAAATCTCGGTATCCAGTTCAATCGCGTTGACCCTGACACCTATACACATTCGACAATATTTTCTGCCAAAGCCAAAGCAGAGGAGATACCAAGTGATTGACAGTTTGCCCAAATATCAGTGTAGGCTAGGTTTATTTATTTAATGAATTGTGTAACCTGATCATGGAGACAAACTTATTTTTCTAAAGAAGAACATGTATATGATCTGTGGCATAGGTCCATTTATCTGATTGTAAATAAAACCAAAACAAGAAATTACAAAATTGTGAACTTTATTGAATATTTAGTATCCTATTCATGATTTATGATTTACAGTATTAATATTGAAACAAGAAAATATTTTTCAATGAAAACAACTTAAAACAAACAATTCCAAAGCCATGTAAGGATTCCACTTATTCATCATTTCTTTTCTTATCTCTGTCTCCCTTGTAAAATTGGCCAAAATAGTCAGCCCTAACTAACAGCAGTAACAACTAGATGGCATAAAGAGATGGATAAAGGAAATCTAACTTGTGTAATGTATATTGATTTCAGAAAGGCTTTTGACCTTGTTGACCACAATATTCTGTAACAAAAAATGAAAATACATGTACATAATAATGGTTGTTTAAACAATGCAATGTAATTTTTCACATCCTATCTAATGTGTCGATTACAAAGTGTCTCCTTAAAAATCACTTAATCAGTCCTTGATTAAATAACAACTGGTGTACCACAGGGCTCAATAATTAGGGCCTCTGATATTTTAACTTTACATAAATGACATGCCTCTCCAGTTTTCACTCTAAGCAGTGTGAATTGTACATGTATATGCAGATGACAAAACAATGCAGAAGTCTGCCAAATATATTGAAGTTAATGAATCATGTGAAAAAATAGTGTAAAAGCAACATAATAGCTATTAAAAGTCTTTTATTTATTTTATCATTAATTATTCAAATTAACACTACCCGTACTCAGACTGACAGCTGACTTTAGGATAAACAAAAGACTGGAATGGTTAGATAAAGTTTAATGTTTATGTTGTAGGAATCATTGAGAATGATGACATCCAACACATCACAGCTGAGATAGACAAGGCACTCAACTTCTCCAGAAAGGTCCAGATGCTTGTGGAGTCAGTCAAAAAGAAGTACAGAGACAGATATGTATGTATATATACAGATAATCTATTTTCTTATCAATCATTATGTCAGCTTCAGATAATTTAGAATTTTTTGGAATTTTGCGGCTATTGCACCTCAACATGTAGTGTTAATGTTCCTTTCAACCTGTTTTGAGTTCCACCCTGAACTCCTAGGTACACATGTATCAACAAATTTGGGCCTTCACTGACGAGTCCTAGAAGGACGAAACATTTAGCAGTTTGATGCAATTTTACACTGTCAATTTGTCTTAAACAGTGCTAGGATCTTGTGTCTTTTGTACTTACAATACATTGTATAATCTAATATAACCGGTATGAAGTTGATTTATATAAGAACTCACTGACAGATATATTACCTTGATTCTATTGCAGCATCACCAATACTTTGACCAGATAAAGGCACTACCTGCCCCAGAGTTCTCACACCTGAAGAATCGAGCCCTACCTGCACCAAGGCTGCCTAGTGAATATGTCAAACCAGTAAGTAAAAACGACTGACTCAAACTCTTTTGTTAAAATAAGAATAGCAAGTGTGTTATTCCAAAGGTGATATCATGGTAATGGGTCATATTATACGAAAGTTAGTATGTGTACTGATAATGGGGTCATATACAGGGTGAAGACAGGCTACATATTAATTGGTAAAAAAGGAACCATACTGTTGGCCTTAATTTACTTTTTTGTCAGATTTACTTCAAATTCATATTTAAGAAATGGAATGTTAATTTCAGCAGCATGATTGTTAACCCATTCATTATACAAAGCATATTTTCAGTAAGGCACATACCAATGTGTAGAGCGAGTTACAGTTAAAATGCAGTGTGTACTAACAATTCAAGTAATGAAACCTTTTTCTGTGATATCTCTGTGGGTTTCTTTCATGTGTAGAGAAGTGCACGTGCTGATTACGAGAAGGAGACTATGACTTCACTTCGCCTTCAGCGACCAACAAGTGCTACTACAGCCCGGGAGGCTGCTGGTCGAACATCGACGAGGGAGCGACCAATCTCAGCCAAGGATCCCATGGCAAGGGTCAAAACCAAGAAAGTTGTCACCTCAAGTTTTTTCCTTGACAACAACAAAGGCCAAACTGGTGATGGAACAGGTACAATTTATAAAATATATATCTATTGGGAGGAATCCAGAAATAAAGAAATTCTATGTCTTCATCATATTATAAAGTACTATTTGAATTAATTAATCGCTATGTGTGGTCCCTGTTTTACAAACCTGGACTCCTCCTGTTGGGAAGATATTTTACTGGAATAGCTCTAACTAGTATCATCATGGGAGGGTGTGCATGTACAATATTTATCCTCAAAAAAGCCCCCTTCCCTAGTGAAAAGTTTAAATAGTATTAAAGGGAGGGCTCATTTGTGAACCAAAATCAGCCTAATTGCTAATAGATTTTGTACTTGATTATTTTGCAAAAATGAAGAAGTAGGCTTACTTGTGTATGTGGGATATGCTCTTGTGGGTCACTCCCAAAATGAAAGCCAGTCTTCAAATCAAGTCTTTACACATTATATTTACCTTTTATTATAAAGAGCCTGGCGATGAATCTTGTGATAATGTTTTCACCACCTAACTTTGAAGTTTATTAAAATTGTTTTCATCACTTGAACTTTGGTGTTATAGGTACAGTGTTCAGGAAGTATCCGGCCACAAAGTCTGTTAGAAGAGGTGTCGTAGATGTCACCATCCCAGATCATGAGGATGTCCAGACATCCAAAGAGGTTGGCCTTCTTACATAATTGTCATTACAGGTTCCTGAACAGCTGATACCAACCTGTAAATTGAAAAACTTATGATCCAATTCTACCATATTTTACTGTGATCCTTCAATAATTATCATTTTACATGACTTATAATTATCGATAAGTTTAACTTATTTTTTAAAATTGATAAAACTAAATTGGTAATCCTAATGATATTTGATTAGAAATCATTCTAATACACATGGTATATGTTTTAGTGGTTGAGACTGTACAGCTTGTCAAAACTGAAACTCGACCTCAATCGAATGGTGTCAGGGCCAGACTGTAAACATAAGGAGAACAGTGTGAAAAGTCTCCACAAAAACGTCTCTGCAAAGTAAGTAAACAAACATGACTGTTTATATCGAGCATTTTAGTTTCATAAAAGATGAATTGACATCAGTGTACTTCATGTATTGATCATAAGGTGAAATATAGTGTAGCATTCAAATCATAGAGGGAATAAACATCATTTGACCTATCAGCATCTCCTATATGTATATGTACTACTGTACTGTGATAAAAGATGGCTAGGATTTACCATTGTCATCCAGAATAGTAGATTTCATTTTCATTGATTAATTGCTTTCAGTGACACCTTCTGAAAGACTAATCAGAAATATCAGCCTGTAATACTTAAGTTCTGAAATGGTCTGTTTGATGTAAACAGACTCACATTTAATGAGGATTTCTCCCATAGATAATGTTTTTCCCTGTGGTTTATTTTTGTGGACATTGTTCCTAGGTATTGTGACATTTTCCCCACGGTGAACATTAAAGGCACTATAAAACACCTGCAGCTGCTTCCTCATGAGCTGAAGGACTATGAGGCACAAACGGAGAAAGTCTTACGGCGTTATCTTAAACGTCTCCAATGGCTCCTTAGTGGTGAGTACAGTGGACATATAGCCTCATGCAATATAGGTTCCTTGATGGATGAGGGCAGAACCTAGGGTCCCAAGCCTGGCATCACTCAATTGAATAAAAACAAATTCAAAACCTAAAAAAAAAATTATTTATTTATTTCCAATTTAACAGACCCGGGGGTCCACTTACAATATGGATAACAAATACAACATAAGTATAAAATATCACAGTCAGTTAATGTAACACAGACTTATACATTGTATATACTGTACAAGATATTTAACTAGTGGAAAATATTATTCTTTGAACATTTAGCCTTACCACAATAATTACAGATACACTGTATATTGTTTCGTTTTGACTGATATTATTATAATATGTACCTCTGAATCAATAATAGAAAATTAAATCTTCTCTGTACATTCAAATACCAAAACCACCGTGGGCAGATGATGGTAGGTATATCGATAACGATGTGTTAGAGTACTAGTAGTGAAATGTTTATCATCTCTGTTACAGGGAGTCGTCGGGTGTTTGGAACATTGATCCACAAAAAGAGTGTGATCCTGATTGACACCTCTGGGTCAATGGATCCCTACATGAACGAACTGAAGAAGGAAGTAGCTGCCCTGATCTGGGATCAGTTGTACAGGCTTGGGGCCAGGTTTGTACACTTTATAGTTAGATAGATAGTATTATTGTTTTGGTGCGACTTAAATATTGAGATCAAATTAAAGATTAACACAGGATCAGAGAGCTGCCCAGTGTATATAACCTCTGCAATGTTATGAATGTTTACTATGATTATTATGCTTAGAATTTACTCAAGGATTTAGAACATTCATTATTCCTAATATATTGATGCTTTCAATAAATATTATATTAAGAACATTTTGCTCTCACAGATTTAACTTGATGAGGTTTTCTGGTGACTGTGAGGTCTGGAGTAGAAGTATACAGCCTGCAACACAGGAGAACTGTCATAGTGCTGTCAACTGGACGTCCAGACTGACTGCTGGTGGTAACACCTGTACATTAGAGGCTCTCAGGGTAAATTTCTCATGTTTATTCATTGTCTTATCAAATAAACTTAATAATTAGTTTTAACATCAAAACAAATGAAGTTTATCATGAACTAAACCTGTAATACATAGGTTATTAGCTCACCTGGTCCGAAGGACCAAGGTGAGCTTATGCCATACCGTGGCGTCCGTCGTCCGTCGTCCGTCCGTCCGTCGTCCGTCTGTCGTCCGTCTGTCGTCCGTCCGTCCGTCCGTCCGTCAACAATTGAATTATTTGACTTCTTCTTCATAACCGCTGATTGGAATTTCACCAAATTTGGTCAGAAGCATCCCTATGGGTAGGGGACTCAAAATTGTACAAATGATGGGGCTGATCCCCTGGGGGCCTCTGGGGCGGGGCCAAAAGGGGTCAATTTAGCTATTTTGATATAAACGACTTCTTCTCTGAAACCGAGCAATGGATATCGCTCATATTTGCTTGGTAGCATCACTATGGGGTGGGGATTCAAAATTGTACAAATGATGGGGCTGACCCCCTGGGGGCCTCTGGGGCGGGGCCAAATGAGGTCAATCGGGCTATATTGATATAAACGACTTCTTCTCTGAAACCGAGCATTGGATATGGCTCATATTTGCCTGGTAGCATCACTATGTGGTGGGGATTCAAAATTGTACAAATGATGGGGCTGACCCCCCAGGGGCCTGAGGGGTGGGGCCAAATGTGGTCAATTGGGCTCTATTGATATAAATGACTTCTTCTCTGAAACTGAGCAATGGATATCGCTCATATTTGCCTGGTAGCATCACCATTGAGTGGGAACTCAAAATTGTATAAGTGGTGGGGCTGACACCCCGGGGCGCTGAGGGGCGGGGCCAAACAGGGTCAATTTGGCTAAATTGATATAAACAACTTCTCCTCTGAAACTAAGCAATGGATATCTCACATATTTGACTGGTAATATCCCCTTGGGGTAGGGATTCAAAATTGTACAAATGATAGGGCTGACCCCCCTGAGGGCTGAGGGGCGGGCCAGAAGGGGTCAATTTGCCTAAATTGATATAAACAACTTCTTCTCTGAAACTAAGCAATGGATTAATATATATCGCTCATATTCGCCTGGTAGCATCCCCTTGAGGTAGAGATTCAAAATTGTACAATTGGTGGGGCTGACCCCCGGGGGGCCAAAAGGGATCAATTTGGCTAAATTGACATTTTTAGATTTACAATAAAAACAATGTTCATGTAACCATATGAAATGCCTATGATATACTGACATAGCAATACCAGTGGCAAATATACTTAAGCATAGTTCTTGTTTCATATATCATGAAACCAGGTGAGCGATACAGGCCCTCTGGGCCTCTTGTATAATTATGCTAGCAGATCATTTAAATATAGACTGATCTGTCTTATCTTACCCTACTTATATATATATTCTAATTTTTCCTATTTCTGAGATACTGGTATCAGTTTTCTGTTTTACAGAAATAAGTCCCGATTTTTCTTACAACATATAAGACACTAATTATGATTTGTCTTGTATTTTTCTACTGGCATGCCATTTGTTTAAATAGTAATTGTGGTCAAATTATCTCATTTACAGCTAGCTTTCCAGGACCCAGAAATTGAGGCCATTTACATGTTAACTGACGGTAAACCAGATTCCAGTACAACACTGGTGTTACGTGAAGTTGGAGAGATGAACCTGAACAGAAATGTACAGATCAACACAATCTCTTTCAATTGTGCTGACAGGTAAACCCATATATTGTTCAGCTAGTATGTAACCTTGCTCACTGGTTTATTCCCTCACCTATTGAGACAGGTAAACTCCCTCACCTGTTGAGACAGGTAAACTCCCTCACCTGTTGAGACAAGTAAACTCTGTCACCTAGCTGTTAAGACAATTAAACTCCCTTACCTGTTTAGACAGGTAAACTCCTCACCTGTTTAGACAGGTAAACTCCTCGCCTGTTTAGACAGGTAAACTCTGCAAGGTCGGATACAGGATTTTTAGTTAGGGGACATGTCAAATTACGGGGGGTGCGAGGGAACTCCCTGGGAAAAATTTTAGCAGGTAAATGAAAAATCCTGCATTCTAGTGTATTTCACGATAGATTCATACAATTTTAGGGGGACATGTGCCCCCCCACCCCCTCCCCATCGCCCTTAAATCCACCAGTGCTTTGTCACCTGTTAAGGCAGATAAACTCCCTCATCTGTTGAGACAAATACACTCTATTACCTGTTGAGACAGGTAAACTTTCTCACCTGTTAAGAGAGTTAAATATCCTCACTTGTTGAGACTAATAAACTCCTTAAATAGTTTATTCCAAATGTTGACTCCTTCAACTGTTACTACATGAGAACTCCTCAGATTGTACAATGATTATGCAAATCTCACCAAATGTCGCACATGATTACTGAAGTACTATGTCCACACAAGATCTAAAGAAATGACATTGACTCCCTAGAGCTATAATTATTTCATTACTATAACTCTCCTTGCTGCACAGCTGTACTCTAAAGACATATTCACACTACACACTACACTCTCAGCTCAGCTGTTCATCAGTCCTTAAAGATTAATGCATAATTATACACCCAGCTTTTTTTTAACTGTATTATTAATAATAGTAATGTACTTCTTATTTTGTTGTAGCACGGCCAATAATTTCTTGCGAATGTTAAGCAAAGAGACTGGTGGTCGATTCCATAAGATCCAAAGTGACTTTGATGCACAGTTGTTTGCACACAAACTTTTAACAGAGGGATTCACTGACACAGAGGTAATATACCAGTAACATTCACACTGTTCCTGTGTAAAGTAACATCTGGGAAATATTCCAGGAAAAGAATGATCAAATGGTATTGTTTTTGGTGTGACTGATACTCAAATAAGATGATATTGTCTTGACATAAAGTTATATGTTTATGGATATAAAACTGTAAAACACAATTCATTGTTCTATTGGAATAGTGGTGTAGCAGTAATTTGGACAGCTTGGTATTGGTTACAGAATTATATTGATTGGTTTACTTTACAGTATCCTCACCTTCCTGAGTTTGAGGGAGATGACCTACGCAGACTTGGAGCAGAAATAGCTTTGGCTCGACGCTTCCTCGCACAATCTAGGCAATACAGGTCAGTAGAGTTGTCATAATGGTGATATCTAAGCCAGCTCAATGTATCATGGTATCTACAGTAGAGCCATGCACACAACATGGGCTTGGTAGAGTAAGATTTACAATGACGCAGCATGAAGATGGATGTAAAATTAATATTATTTTAAGTATTGTTCCCTTCCAATTTGTTCCTCTATATGATTGACAGTCAATGTATAAGATTCCAAACATTAGTAATTAATTTTCTATATAAAATGATTGTGCATATTGTGTATATTAGTACTTTGTGGATTACCAGATATTGATTAACATCATTTTGCAAACTATAAAAATTCACTGAGTGCTCTCATACTTTTTTTGTTTTGCAGAGCGCTTTACCAGGCTAAAGTAGCACAAACTGATAAGGTAGCCAGTAATAAACGTAAGTATAATGGAAAGCTCTTACAATCTCATCATCAATTACATTTTGTATTATAATAGATTAATGCGATTTATTCCCATAATATTATGATGATAACATTATTATAATAAACAAATTTATTAATATCAAAAAATGTATTTCAATTGGTATTTGATTTGAAATAAAGATAATAATCTTATTGATACCAAACTGATAATCTCATCCCAAATCACCAAAATTGATGAAAAATACTTAGTCTTTTTAAAAATCATCAAGTTGTACTTACATCTAAGCAATACTTGTGGAAATGTTTGCAAGCATCTACTAATCCCAAGTAAGACCTATAGTTATAGTAACTGAACTGTAGTTTGCAGAGTCAAGCTTTATATATTAAATATGGTATTATATTAAGTTGTTGCTACTTTTCAGAAATATTTAATACAAAAAGTTGCACTGTTAACATGGAAAGTTTCATAGCAGTGGCTCGATTATCAATAATACATACAGTGTATGTAAAAAAGAATGTCATGTAAATTATTAAGAATTCAAATTAAAAAAAAATTTAGAAAAGTATTTCTTACCAACACATATTTAAATGAAATATGATAAATTGATGTGTTGTTTTCTTGCAGCACCAGTGACTCCATTTGTCGTAGGAAAACCCAAAACAGCTACCCGGTAATCCATATTGGTGCTGATGGGTATCATTTTAAATGTGTGATGCCAAGAATCCGTCCCTTCATTGTGCTAGTTATTAACGATGGATAAAAGTGATATTTCATTGATAATATTGTCATTACATATCATCTCCTGGATTGATCACAGAGCCTTTCCATCAAATTGATTGTGACTACATACTATTAGTACTGCTGACAGAGCTGAATAGACATAGTTGTACAAGAGACCAGTTAATCCTCTCAGCAAGTTATTCAGTATGTGAGGCTGGCATTATACATATCTCCTTAGCAGAAACAACTTAGTGTAAGCTTGAAGAATTTCCAGAGATGACCATTTATACTCTGGAAAGAATACTGCGTTGTTGTCCATATTTTAAAAGGAATAAGCATTTTCAGTATTAGATATTTATCTTTTTTTTTTGTAGTACATTTTGTATTTTCTAATATTAGCTTTGTTTTAAAATGTCATATTGAAGAACACTTGTTTTGGCTTATAGAAGGTAGTGGGGTCATTTTAGTCTGCTATGACATGTCATATTATCCATAATACATGCATGTTTGTACAGGTCATACATTTTGGTACAAATATACATACTCTTATGTATTGTTTAATTAGCACCAAAGCATACTGGTATACGAAATTAATGGATAGCAATGTATACTATGTTGTAAACATTCTTATTACATTTATTTTGAAGGCTGTTTTTGTCACAAGCAAGACACATTGATGAGGGGTTTTGATATGTACACAAATTAAGTATTTGTCAGATTGTGTGCTGTATGGCATTGTACAGTAAACTCCGGTTTTCAAGAAGTCAGTCGGACCATGAAAACAACTTCGTAGAAACCGGACTTCGTGAAACACGACCAGTCCTCCCTGTCTAAAATCTCGATATATATACCGTTCACCAGCTGGCTAGCTAGGCCTAGCGTAAATGTGTAAACACTAACTGTATGATCAGTATTTAAAAACAACAATCACTGGACATTTTGTTAAACTTGTGTTACATTTTAATTATTATTTACAAATTGTTATTAACACAACGTAAGCTAAACGCATGCATTGAATCATATGTACATTAGCCTATATACAGTACACGTGTACGTATCAGTTACACAGGAAAACATACCGCGAGCGATCATCGAACTTTTTTTTTTTCATACTTTCGTAAAAAAGTCAGTCATTTGTTTCTGTTTTGAAGAATAATGACACTTGTCAGCAAAGTCAGAAAGTTTGGTGATACACGCAAACATTGTTTCATCGACATTCTCGCGTGACTCTACGAACATTTTTATTTTGTCAACACTGTCCATGAACTCTACGAGAGTAGGAATTTTCAATTCAACCCCGGTATCACTATCGCTGTCCGACTCAGAGTCTTCCGATTTGTTATCCATTTCGTGTATAAAGTGACAAACAAATGAACAGTGACTTGTTTTTACAGCGATTTATATCGGGTAGGGTTAATGAGTTGTTTTCACAGTTCGTGCATACAGGTAAATTATCCCGTGGGGACCCCCAGACCATATCGCACAAAGCGATAGTTCGTACATAGCGACTTCGTGAATACAGGATTAATTTACAAAGGTTTATATAGAGGCTCAGTAGGGGATTTTTAAAGACTTCGTGAAATGCGGTATATCGTTAAATCCGACTTCGTGAAATGTGGAGTTTACTGTAGTATGATGAGTATTGCTCTCTGTTCACACTTATTTCTAGCTCATGTCCAGTAATAATAACTATGATGGTGTGATTCTGCAGTCTTACTTAGTATCAGATCCATGATTAAACCTACTTAAAGTCTATTTCAATTTAAGCAAAATATGCCTGTAAGTAACGTTCAAGAATCTCATTTTTCCTTTTTGTTGATTGAAATGCAGACATACAAAGCAAGGCAGTTCATGTACATATTAGAAGTAAGTTAATTAATCTACTAGTAAATATTTTTACATCTGTTCATATTCTTTCACTGGAGATTTATAAATATGGAATATTTTTGTTTCTTTTTACCACACCTAAAACATAATCTATTTTAGTTTGATACATTATTTTCTTGTTACATAACAATTGATTTCTCATAATTTGTTAATTAACCACCATGGTTTTATATTTATTACTGCACGTGAACATGTAAGAGTCTTAAATAATTTATAAAAGCTAATTGGTTGTAAAAATGTCATACAATTAACCTCTGTAACACTAAAAGTAAAATGTTTAACATTTATTATATAGTTTATAACCTTTCCCTTCAATTGTGTCTTGCTCTGAGGTTTTCGTCAGTGTGGTTCAGAATTGTTCCATTGGGTAGCTGTTGCATATCAACCATTTTTTTTAGCAAATCCAAGCAGCCTGCAAAATGCTTCAGCAGCCGAAAATATAAGGCTAGCTTGCAAATGCATGGGGCCCTTACAATGTCTTAATGTTATAGATGAGTGCTTAGCTACATAGCTTACTCATACTATAGGCTAGCTTTATAGGATAGTTCTTTGTTCTAAACCAAAGATTACAGGTCATAACGTAACAAGTATTAAAAACATTCATATACAGTGTAATGGGTAATGTTTATGCATATCAAAATTTGATAATTTTGCTGCAATAAGAGTGTTAAAGTACATGTACATGTAAGTGTTTTTCCTTTATTTTGTAAATGAATTATGTGAATCAATTATACGTAAGTGTTTCCTGTAGGCCTATAGTGTATCTAAGTTAGACTACACATTTCATGTAGGCCTATAGTGTAACTCAATTAGACTACACATTTCATGTAGGCCTATAGTGTAACTTGATTAGACTACAAATTTCATGTAGGCCTATAGTGTATCTTAATTAGACTACACGTTACATGTAGGCCTATAGTGTAACTTGATTAGACTACAAATTTCATGTAGGCCTATAGTGTATCTCAATTAGACTACACGTTACATGTAGGCCTATAGCGTATCTCAATTAGACTACACGTTACATGTAGGCCTATAGTGTATCTCAATTAGACTACACGTTACATGTAGGCCTATAGTGTATCTCAATTAGACTACACGTTACATGTAGGGCTATAGTGTATCTCAATTAGACTACACGTTTCCTGTAGGCCTATAGTGTATCTCAATTAGACTACACGTTACATGTAGGGCTATAGTGTATCTCAATTAGACTACACGTTTCCTGTAGGCCTATAGTGTATCTCAATTAGACTACACGTTACATGTAGGCCTATAGCGTATCTCAATAAGACTACACGTTACATGTAGGCCTATAGTGTAACTCAATTAGACTACACGTTACATGTAGGCCTATAGCGTATCTCAATTACACTGAAATCTCAGCCATTTCTATTGCCCTACTATCTGTTGACCGCTTACATGAGTGATTTACATTTAATTACTTCTAGATTAAAGAATCAATGATGAACCAGTGTGAAATATGGACTATTTGGATGTATATATAGAAAACCAATTCATTTCATCGTGACCAGTTTAATGAAGACTCAGTATCCACTTTTTGTTTTCAAATTAAAAAATTCTAGAAGGAATGTCAGAAATCATTATTATAATTGCAATAAGAATTGAAACCAGGAATTTCAGGTCAATCTAAAATATTATGGATAATTTTATTATTTTGTTACATTTTTGAAGCCTAGCTGTTTATATTCGAAGTAGGTTGATAAAGTCTTCTTATTCCATGTATTCGGGACACTGTAACATTCATTTTATCGAATATACATATTGTATATTTGTCCAAGTATATGAATAGCAATTGTAATGTCTCATATTTTATTTGTATTTTAAAGTACATTCCTGGATGAATGTACAATGAATTGTGCTTGTTCTAATATGTATGTTATACCTTGTAATAATGACTCTACAAATGTCTGTGATATGCTTTATAACTTTACAGGGACAAATCATTGTATAAATAACTATATATACTTCTAATTATTGGAGAGTTGTTTGATTTCAAGTCAGTGTGAAAAATCAAAACTCTTCTTTATCTATGACCACTTTTTAATTACATTGTATAATGCATAGAGTCATATTTGTTAGATTTTGTAATACATGCATGTTGCAGTAATGTTTTTTGTCTTTGATAAACCGTTTCTAAAATACATTAGTATTAGATATGTATGCATCTTAATGTTGAATTCCTTCTACATTCCTGTTATGAAATAAAGTCCAGGTTAAAGTACAGTAAGAATTAATACTGACAAGTTTTCTGTTTTTTGTCCTGTATGTAAAAACTCAAAGGAAGTGGTTATGAAATACATCCAATGATAACATAATTCAGTTTTGAAATCATGCCCCTGCATTAAATGGGGGGGGGGGGTATAGTGTTACCCATGTCTGCCCCCTCCCATCGCAATGTATAACTCGCTAATCTCAGACACTGGGTGTCAAGTGGCATCGGAGGCATTTATGTCCTATAGGGATTTTCTAGTTGTCCGAAAATGAACCTTTTACGATGAAGTTTGCTCACTATATTACTCCAGCAATTTGCTGTGTTCTAACAACAACTGCAGCATTAATTTCTCAAACATGTGTCTCTATTGTGATTATTGTTATGTTTAGCAGATACATACACTTGAATCTACACGGTGGTATTTGTACGAAACATAATTATAAGCATCAGATCTAAAAGCAAATATCTAGTATTTCTGAATCTACAGTGTTAGTATTTTTATTGTAGTCGACTCAACACAGACCAATACACGCATACAAAGTATCTACCTGGTAAAACAAAACCCAAAAATGTTTTCACAAATTTATTACAAAATAAATAATATTGCAACCACAATATTCCAAGAAATAATGAATTTTATGGTAATGAAACATGCTGTTGTGATTAAGATGATGTGATAAGTGTTTTTGTGTAGGATAAGAGTTCCTCACAGTAGTGCTGTGACCGATGTTTATGTTTGATGTCCTCGATGGCTCCTATCAACATGTTTGGGATCAGGCTCGCAGCTGAACTCAATACCTCTGTAAAAACCAAACAATTAACACATCAATATAGATTTAAAGTGTTCAAGAATCTGCAAACAAATCCTTTTTTTAATAATTGTCAAAAACTGGCAATGGAAAATTTAATTCAATTACAACACTTAGTCTAGACTAGTACTAAGTCATGTATAGCCAATGATACTTATGCTTACAATGTATTTTACATAATGGCACACTACAATTAATGTCTTGCTAAAGATTTTTAATCAAACTATCCTGAATATGTAATAGATGCAACAAATGTTAATTTTAAATCTCATCTTCGATACTCCAGGGTTTCTTTCTTTTTTCTTTTTGCTCTGCACCCCTTGATTACGGTATATCATGACAAAATTGAAAGCTCCGTCATCTTGTAGCTTTTAACTTAATGATTGTTACTTGTAAATAATCTTCAAAGGATAAAAAATAGCCTAGAGATTCATCAGGGTTTTTCATTTGGACACCGATCAAATAGGAAGTTTTGTGACTTTGAATTTGGCCATATTCCAGGAATACAGAGAATAAATTAAAGTGAATGTAACCCCAGCAGTATTGATGATGTTTAAAACTAAACCTGACTTAATGTCTTTTTCTAAACAAGATATATGCATCAAGGACAGTCTAGCTCAACATTACTTAACCTACCTAGAATGGCCTTCTGTATCCTGGCATCTGGGTCATCTAAATGGACGAGAAGTCCCTTATAAATGGCCTCCACATGGGCCTTGTACATGGCAGCATCATAGCGGCCATCAAAGCTCCCAAGGTACCCGAGCCATGTCTTTGCCACTGTGATGCGTATCTCATCATCACTGTCATCCAAGCGTTTCAATAGCTCTGGATACATGTTGTGAAGGCGGTCTAGTTCCAGAGATGGGCCACTGAGCTCAAACAGTCTTGTCATCACTCGGCAGGCAATGAGACGTGTACTCTTATTGCTGTCATCCATTGCTGTGATCATCTGAGTGAGGAGATCCTCCACAACCGGAGCCAGCTATATCCAGACATACAAACAACATTACTACTACAGACATATGTATGATGTCAGAAGCTATCACATCATCAATAATATTCAACTTATTTTAAGAAAAGTCAGCCTATTTTATATGATTATATGACTCAATAAAGATCTATTATTGGGGACAATAGAAGCAAATTGAGAGGAGGCTAATGTATAAGATACATTTTTTTATATATACCCTTTACCCCCTCTTAAAGCTAAATGGGACCTTTAACCTTGACCTATGACCACCTAAATCGTGTGTATAACTTCATGGTGTGATGATATAGTGTGAATAAGAACTAAATATATCCAGAGTATTTTGTACAAAATTGCACATACAAACTGATTACTATATCAAATCTTACCCCCTCTACTAAGAAGGTGTGGGGTGTATGACAAGAATCCTGTGAAAACAACAGAACAGAAAACAACCCACCTTTTCCTGTGTAAGCAGACCACTTTGAAGCAGTGCCCACATACAAGAAACAGCTGTTGTCCTGATGGCTCCTGCTGTTCGTCCTGCACTCCACACACAGTTGGGAATTACCATGTCCTTTACAACGATGGCAGAAAAGTCCCCAAACTTGTTCTGTGAGTCAATGGTGGTGGATGAGGACATCACTAGCTTGGACAGTAGTGAAAAGAATTTCAGTCTCACCTCAGGGTCTTTCTCAGGATTTAGGTTAGATACCATCACTGGTATGATGTCACCAAGAAGGTCACCAATCACAGGCCCTGTAACAACCATAACATTGATAAGATTACCAATTGTAGACCCGGGCCATGGTTAAGTGACCCCCCTCCTTCCTCCTTCTTAGATGACTCGCATCAAAATTACTTATCTGATACAACATTGTTTTAATAAGAAATATGTTAAATAATATATGAAAAAATAAGTGATTTTAATTTGTTTTTTAAGGGGGGGGGGGGCACTTTATATAATTACCATGAGTGGGGGTCATTTCACCATGATTCAAAATACCATGCTACATCTGTAAATCTGATCATAAAGGAAAACTCCTTATTTTCTTACATTACTCCTAGCATTACACACCCTATAGATCAAAGAATATGCCCCAACATTGAACTATAAATATCACATCATTATGAAACTGATTTCATATCAGTCTGAACACTTAAAAATGTATAAAGGAAATTTTTCAACTATGCCAGCATGCAAGTTTGTCAATTTGTTTGTTCTCCGCCTGCCAGCTGATATTAATACAGGCAAACAAAAATAGAAAGGCTTGCCAGAAATAAGATCAGTAAATCTGTTCCTAAATAAATTGATAAACCACTCTGATAAAATCAGCTCAAACTGTAATAACAGCCTAGATGTTTCCAATTGAGCCATTTATCTACTGTACCTGCTTCTAGGACTAAAGTGTCAAAGATCTGTCTTTCCACTGAATGAAGGTTCCACATGCCAAAAGTCTCTGTAAAGGTGAGAAGAAGGGGTCGGGTATGGCGACTGAAGAGTTGTGTTCTGGATTCCAGGGTCTGGATTTTACATAGCTCATCCAGTAGCTGGTAGACCTAGTAATGTTTAAAACATGTTGTCAAATATAGATTATGTCTGTCAGCTATATAATTACATACATTGTAGCTAATATATATAAAAGGTAACTTGCTAATTATTTGTTATGAAGCTAACTGACACAAGGCACCATCAGAAGTTTTTCTCCGTGTAATTATCTATCATTGTTGGAGTAAGAATAGACCGGATAGCCCTGAAGTTATATATGTTTATATTAATAAGGCCATATACAGTAAATTCTAGATAGCTACAAGTACTAACATTACCAAATAAATCTAAACATTTTAAAAATAAATATAATAATTATGAAATTGTTAAGCAAAACATTCAATAATTCCAGCAGATTTGATTTGTTTACCTTGTCAGCTGTCTCTTGGTTTTGAGCCTGAGCAAGAATGGTAAGGAGAAGATTGAAGAGTTTCTGACTGACAGGTCCAGCATCATCCTGGGCAACCGTCAGTATTCCCTCCACACAAGATAACAGTTCCACGTGCATCTGTACCTGATAAAGTATGATTTAGG
The DNA here is from genome assembly GCF_902652985.1 of Pecten maximus. Lineage (NCBI taxonomy): Eukaryota > Metazoa > Mollusca > Bivalvia > Pectinida > Pectinidae > Pecten > Pecten maximus. Next base: position 41,981,202 of record NC_047015.1, on the reverse strand, counting down.
TTTATTTTATAACCAGTTATAAACATCAATCAATATTTCAACACAGGGCCTTTTTTGTTAATGCTGACCGATTGATTCATGTTTTTTTGTTAAAGCAGCATGTACTTACTAGGCATAAATCTTACCCTTGCATATCCAATCTTTTGTCAACAGAAAGTAAAACAAGATCTCCATCAGGCCTTGCATCATTAACAACACTAGTAACAATTTTAACCTTACCAATTCGCTATACATAGAGTGATGGATGAAATTGGTCATGGATGCAGATTTTTGGAATAACTGACTCGCTCTTGAATAAAGGTTAACTTAGTGTATTCTTTGGATTGAGGAATCAAAATAACTGGTTTCTCTGTAAATAATTTCTTTTTTCGATTGAGGAATCAAAATAACTGTTTTCTCTGTAAATAATTTCTTTTTTGGATTGAGGGATCAAAATAACTGTTCTCTCTGTAAATAGTTTCTTTGATTGTGTATTGTTCTTTTAGCTTAGACATTTATATCTGAGATTGGATTAAATAGATGTACTTCAAAGAATAGGGACAATGAGCAAAATCTATTCCTAAGTGTACTTAAAATATTGACAAGATTACAATGTGGAGTTTAATGAAATAACTAGATTGAGTTGAAATTATCAAACCTCATTTTTTTGTTATCATCAATGTTGCAGTGTTAGATATACAGCATATGATACTACAGCACACTTACTTGCACGGTATTACACACATCTGGAGTCAAAATGACATCACACACATTGTCGAGGTACGGGAGGAGCAAAGCACGCTCTGTGCCTTTGATAACTCCACCCAGGACAAGGACACAGCCAAAAGACTGGGTCGTCTTCACTGCTTTGAACACAAGTTTGGACCATATATCCGGAGCCACAAAATATCCAACTAATGTTGATGACTTCCTTATCTGGAAAAGGGCCAAAACAAAACAATTTTATAGTTTACCAAACTGAATAAGATAACATTCTTCATACAAATTTAAATTGGTAAAAACATTAAAAAAATACAAATGTTGATTTGTTTGATCTTTTCACCATAACTTGAATCGTAAAATATTTTATAAATAAATAAATTCACAATTTGTTATGTGAGAGTTTGGGTCAGAAGAATGTTTTATCAAATACAAGGTAGATATTTATCTTTTATTTGCAACAAATTACATTATCAAAATATCTAAGAAATTGTCATGTGAATGTCTAGTATGCACAAAAAATTGTTGTGTATTCTTGTTTCATTTTTGAATGTTATACTTTGTCATATGCTAATGTTTAAATATATATACACAATTTTACTTAATGATTAATATTTGAGTCTGTCCATTGAAGAATGTCATACATTAATGTTAAATTGCTGCCGTACATTTTATTATTAGTATTGAGAGTCTAGATATTAGACATACATTAGCGACGACACTCTTCTCCTCGTCCACTGAGGCACGGTACATGCCAGTGAGAAGTGGCTCCAGATGCTGCGTCACATAGTCTTCTGTATTGATTAGCAGGGTGTACAGTAGTGAGGCAGACTTGATACGTGTCTCCACCACCCAGTCCAACACATCACGCATCAACCCTGGCAGGATCTTTGAGAAATGGCGCATCATCAAAGTGCGACATCCAAAATTGGGTCTTTCCACTGAAACATTTCAGTATTTTTTTTCAGTAATTTTTTTTATTGATTATACAAATGTATTAACAGATGTTTTTCAAGTCATGAAATACATGAACAGCCCAATAAAAAGCAATTCTATTTTGTACATGACATTGTATACCAATTAATCAGTTGTATTCAAATTCAAACATTGCATCATGCTAACAAGAGGCCCAATGGGCCTGTATCGCTCACCTGGCTCTACAGCAAATTTAAAGTCGATTAAGGTCATTTCTACAGATACTAAGCCGATTACCACTTTATCAAAATATCAGTGTAAGCTAGGTTTATCTATGTCAATAAATTTTCTAGTCCTTCATTCCAGCATACTATTGGCCTAATATCAGGTCTTGGTGATACTTGGCTATCACATAATCATTGTTTAAAGATTTAAGCCTATTTGACCAATGTGACCTTAAATGAAGGTCAAGGTCATTATTTTGAACAAACTTGGTAGCCCTTCACCCTAGCATGATACAGTCCCAATATCAAGTCCCTGGGCCTCTTGGTTATTGAGAAAAAAATGTTTTAAGATTATAGCCTATTTGACCTCTGTGACCTTGAATAAATGTCAAGGTCATTCATTTGAACAAACTTGGGATTCCTCCACCCGAGGATGCTACAAGTCCTATATCAAATCCCTGGGCCTTTTGGTTGTTGAGAAGAAGTCATTTAAAAATTTTAGCCTATTTGACCCATGTGACCTTTAATGAAGGTCAAGGTCATTATTTTGAACAAACTTGGTAGCCCTTCACCCCAGCATGCAACAGGCCCACTATCAAGTCCATGGGCTTCTTGGTTTTTAAGAAGTCGTTTAAAGATTTTAGCCTATTTGATCAATGTGACCTTGAATGAAGGTCAAGGTCATTTATTTGAACAAACTTGGTAGCCCTTCACCCCAGAATGCTACAGGCCCAATATCAAGTCCCTGGGCCTCTTGATTATTGAAAAGAAGTTATTTGAAGAATATAGCCTATTTGACCCGTGTGACCTTGAGTACAGGTCAAGGTCATTCATTTTAACAAACTTGGTAGCACTTTACCCCAGCATGCTACAGGCCCAATATCAAGTCCCTGGAACTCTTGGTTATATAGAAGAAGTTTGTTGAATGTTATAGCCTATTTGACCCATGTGACCTTGAATGAAGGTCAAGGTCATTCACTTTAACAAACTTTGTAGCCCTTCAGCAAGGATGATACAGGCCTAATATCAAGTCCCTGGGCCTCTTGGTTATTGAGAAGAAGTTGTTTAATTAAAAAAGTTGACACGGACGAACGGACGACGGAGGCCGCACCACGGCATAAGCTCACTTACCCTTTGGGCAGGTGAGCTAAAAAAACCCACAATCAATTGGAATTGATATTATTAATGTAAAATATTGTTGAATATTTCTTGTCAATGTTGCAGACTGATAAATGATGTAGTGAAAGCAGTCGCTTACCATTTGGAGGATAATGTGGAGGTGTCTCCTTTTCAAAGTCAATTTTGTCTTTTAATTCCTCTTCATTCTCTTTTTCATATTTCATACCTTAAAATTATAATTCAGTATTATTGTACATTGAATTTGTATTTTGACATGAAAGATATACAGGTATTTATACTGAATGAACACTAATTCAAATTTATGAACTAAAAAAAGAACTTAATGATTTAATTTACGACAAATTTGATAGATTACATACATTTGCTTTGTGAAAAAAGAAAATGCCCTGTTTTAATTTGTCATTTGTAAACTAATCAAATGCTAAATAGTTTTTAATTTTGGCATCAATTAATATGTTCTATTTCATTTTCTGATATATTTTTTTTCATTTTAATCAATAAATGGCCCATTACTAAATAGACATGTCAAGTAAATTTGTATCTAATATCTGTTTAGTATGATTATCCAAAGTATTAGTTATCTGTATCAGACTGTATCATACTGGATATATATTAACAGTATTTTTTGAAGGATTTTTACCACAAGTGAAGTTTATCTCACACCACTTCTAAAATTGGTATTCATAATTTGAGAGTCCAACAGTCATACCATACATAGCTTACCTGTATCGTACCACAGTCCCAAACATTGGGTAGGGAAAATTTGGAGTAGTCCATACCAGTCATACCAGTTTTTGCAGATGGTCATCTCTGTCAACTGT